>NC_141032.1:35930000-36081666 GCF_052040795.2 Danio rerio
AATGTGTCAGCTAGTGTTGCATTTAGCTACTCTGTCACAATCTTTCTGTCGTAACGTTCAATATCACTGAAGGCAGTCATTGTGATAAAAGATAGGTGATTTTCATCTTGATATGCTGACACGAGGACTGGTATGATGCTACAGTAGATTACCCAGAATACTCAGGTTTAATTGTTAACCCCACGTAATAAATGAGTAGTGTGAAACATGAAGCAAGATAACTCAGGATATGTTTACATGGAGTTTACAATTACCCAGAGTTAACTTTTTGTAATTTTGCCTTATTTCACAACATCCGTATCCTTTAATGCTAAACAACTCAATTTAGACATGCGAAGCCAAGAACAGGAGCATGGTGATGTTGACTATTACAAACTTTATTGCTTTTCACACGAATTTAAAGAGCACGTGCTACAGATATTTCGTCACCTTAGAATTATAAGGTTCTATCTGACATTTTTGTCAAAATTGAGTTATTCACATAATCTTATTAAATGACAACTTGTTTACATTATGGGATGTTTTTTTAAGTTGTTTACATTTCAAGACTTTTTATTTAAAAAAAAAAACTAATGTTACACACATACAGTTTGCTATGGAATGCAAAAACTTTGAAGCTCATCGTCTCAAAATCATTTAGAATGCAGATAGAACTTAACCCAAGGTGTCGATTTGTCTTTGAACATTTATTGTGTTTAAATTGATAGTTTGCACACAAATTAACATTTAAAAATGAACACAAAAAGATACTTTGAAGAATGTTGGAAGCTGGTAGCTTTTAAATTAAGAGTACAGAAAATAATATGCCTATTGGTTTCTGACATTCTTCTAAATGACCTTTTTGTGTGTGTGTTCAACAAAAGAAAGCAACTCAAACAGGTGTAGAACCATTGAAAGGCGAGAAAAGGATGAGATCATTTTAATTTTTGGCTGAATTGTCCCTTTAAGTTTAACATTTAAAGGAGTGGATCCTCTTTGCGATTAAACAGTAACAATATCTAGGGTGTGATTTTCATAACTGCTCAGGTATGTCGACAGGCAGATAAAGTTCGCAAGGAAATCAGCAAATCTTTATCTATTTTATTGCACAGATTATGATGGAAGAAAGCAAAAGGTTGCCAGAGTAACAAGATTAAGCCACTCCCGCTTTTCAGTACTGGAATAAGTATTTATTAGCTAGTAAAAGGCAAGAATCAGATCATCATAATGTTGCTTTATGATTTAAATCACATTTTAGACTTTTTTTTTTGTATCATTGAGAGCCTTGGGTCGCAGATAAATATACCAAACTATTTTACATTAAAGATGCCATGGGTAATTTCCGTATTTATTTCCCAATATTTTTAAATAAACAGAAATATTGCTTTAAATCATGTTAGCTAATGCAGAATAACTTTTTAAAATGATAACATATTGCAATAAAACCATAAACAATCACATTTAAAACACAGTGGAGTTCAATGCTGAGTACTCCAGTCAAGCAGAATCTGCTTTGGACTTGATTTGCTCACCAAAGTCTCTGCATTGTCAGGTGAAAGTTTGTACATTTAACAAAATCTGATTAATTTAGACAATTTTATTGAAACATTTAATTTCAGTTCGCTTTTAACAATAAAACAAACAAAACAAACAAACAAACAAAAAGGGCTTCGTTAAATTTGAATTGTCAATCTCTAAACCATCCCCATCATTTTTCCTTACTTATGGGAATGGCGAGTCAAATCAAAGGTTACCATGGGCCAGCTTTAGTATATTACATTTGTACATTCAACATTTATACAATTATCTTTAAGTAATTAACATAAATTAATAAAAGGAATATTTAAAATATATAAAATATATATTAACATAATACATAATAAGTGTTTTCCCAGTGCTGGGTTGCAGCTGAAAGCGCATCCGCTGCGTAAAACATATGCTGGCTAAGTTGGTGGTTCATTCCGCTGTGGCGACTCCAGATTAATAAAGGGACTAAGCTGAAAAGAAAATGAATTAATAAATTAATAATAAGTGTCTACATTTCATATAACCCTAAAACAATTCAGGTATGATAAATGTTTAAAAATGATAGCATCTTAAATATTTTATACCATCTTCGGTTTGCTGTTTGAAATTATGCAAACATTTAAATGATATAAAAATAAGTGTTAATTCACTTAATTATGACTATAAGGCTATATTTAACAGGCTTGTAGTCAGCCTGGTGAAAAGGGGTGTTTTTTTCTCAAAATGTGGAGCTTTCTGCTGTTATTTGCCTCATTTTCTATTTATTTATGAGGTTTAAATACTGCATTTTAGTGACATCTTAAGTTGGATGAGCTTGTCGATGGTCATCATAACCACACTTTTTGATTTACCAAAATATTCAGAATAAAGAAAAATTAATAAATGCTTATTTATAAAAAAACAGATTTATTACATCATATATCATTATAAAAAAAGGAATCTGTTTTTAAACTGTAGCCTATTGCCATTTATTAGGCAAATAACAAACTGTCCAGCACATCCAACTTTCCTCAGAAATCAGAATTCGGCAGAATTTGGCCATTTCGATAATGAATGAAAACATGTTAATAATAAAAGAGCTTCACATTTCTTTTAGCCTTTCTGGTAAACTTGTTTGAAAATTCAAGGATAACAACAATAGCTAAGTTAGTATTCAAATTCATTTTAATGTGGGCCACTTTTGGTGCTTCACACCTTTTTATTGGTCATTTTTTGTTTCAAGAATAAGGTCCAAGATTTAGAATAAAAGTAACTTGTAAATGTTTTCTCTATTTAAAAACAAAACAATAGTGAAAGATGACAACACTTACCTCCGATTATATATTCACTTGCACGGCTGGATGAAAGCTGGACTAATGAAAAATAATGGTTAGCACTGGCCAAAACTGATTAGCTGAAGTCACGCTGATGTGACGGTCAACAGATGATTTGACTTGGTCTTACAGCATTTTTCAATGGGTCATTTTTACAATTTATGATGGTGTAGCTGTCAAAATAGGACAAATGAGCTGCTCATGTAGGACAAATTCTGGACCTTTGTCATTGAGGGGTAGGTCTTTCGAGCCCCAAACCCCCTGGCTACGGGGCTCTTTAATTATAAATATACAATTGCTTCATTATCCCATTTTGCTTGGATATGGTGTTTAACAATAGCTCCATTATTTAATTTGTTCTATTCACCAGCTTCAATGTAAAAACAAAGTACAAGAATAATATACATAAAGAGGAAGAGATGTGGAAGTAATGAAAGAAAGCTTGCCAAACGATCATACATAGAGTCTAGAAATACGTGTTTCATATAATTCATAAACCTAAAGTACTTTGAAACACAGATGCCACGCACAAACACTTGAAAACTAAGCCAGATCTCGCGCAATGACGTTCCCGTGATTGACAGGTGAAAGTTCCAACCAGCGAGAGTTCCAGGAGAGGGCGGGGCTGTGAAGCGCTGACTGGCCACACTTCAAAGAAAACTGCGATTTGACTTACGGAGTTGCAACACAGTGAAGTGGCGGAGTGCGCGGCCCAGTTTTCACTTCACGAATACACTTTTCTGGTTTGCCTTCAACGTCAAGTTTACCCGGACTGCTGGTGTTGAGTAGGCTGCCTCTAAGTCTTAAACTTTCAAAATGTCCAGCGACCTCAGGCCAAAGCTGTGCGTCTTAGAAAAAGGGGACACCGGATACGGGTTTCATCTCCACGGCGAGAAGAACAAGCCCGGTCAGTTCATCCGTCATGTGGAGCCCGACTCTCCGGCCGCCGCCGCCGGTCTGCTGGCCGGGGACAAACTAGCTCTGGTCAACGGGGAAAATGTTGAGGACGAGAAGCATCAACAGGTGGTGTCCCGCATACGAGACACCGTGGGCAAACTGGAGCTCGTGGTGTTGAACGCAGAGACCGCAGAACTGCTGCTGAAGCACAATTTGAAGTGCCAGAAAGAGTATGTGACTGATGGGATACCAATTCCTGCTGGATCCGAGCCTGAAGATGAAGTGAAGAACGGGACATCATCCAGAGAATCCACCCCAGTACAGGAGACAAATGGGGACATGCGCATAGATAGACTCAGTGTGAGCTCCAAGGTGAGTTCAGATATATATATTTAGTCATTTCCAGTACTTTAAAAGTGACTTATCATCAGCTGCAGCAGGTGAGTCCTTGTTTGACAGGTTTTCCAGAGTGCCTGAGGGGATATATTTCACTACTCCAAAAGACTGATTGAAAGATGATTCGTTTGGATAATCATGTTCTAATTAAGGATTTATTAAGAAATTATTTCGGATAAGGCAATTAGACAATGTGTTTAAAAAGAATATAGTTGGAAATATATTTGTAGCTTTTAGAAACGTTTATATCTATACATTCATGTTGCTTTCATACATTTTCCAAAATAGTAACAGGCTTAAGGATACCACCCCCCCCCCCCCCCTCCACACAAACACACAATCAAAAAAATAATAATAATAATTGTGTTGCTTGTTCACACTACCCAATTAAAGTGAGTTGAAACAACATCATTCGGTAACACTTTATTTTTTATGGTCTATTTGAGTATTAGTAGACTGTCTGCTTAATGTCTGTTGATACAAGTCTAAAGACGTGGTATAGTTGAATTGGGTAAGCTAAAATTGACCATAGTGTAAGTGTGTGTGAATGAGCGTGTATGGATATTTCCCACGGTGGATAAGTTGGCGGTTCATTCCGCTATTGCAACCCCAGATTAATAAAGGGACTAAGCCGAAAAGAAAATGAATGAGAATTAGTTGACCTGTAGATGCAATGTAACAAACGGACCATCAAAATATAGTATGTTCTAATTCTTAAGTTTCTTTGGGTGCCAACTTAATTGTTTTACGTTCAGTCTACTTAAATTGGTGAAAATTATTACATTAACTTAATTGATTTGTGTTGGGATAACATGAAGGATTTGTGTAGAACCCAGCTTTTTATGGTGCATATTCTCACTTGCTAACGTTAATAAATGTCAAGTGGTACAACCATGATTTTTGCTGGTTGTTCGAACTACTTTTATTAAAATAAGCTGAAGCAACACAGTTCTTGTTTTTTTTAATTTATTTTTTGCCACAACTTATTTATGTTCAATCCACTTAAATGCAAAAACAATTTAGTTAACTTTGTGTTTTGTGATTTGTGTTTCTTTGCACCCAGCATTTTTTCTGTGATATTCTGATTTAGCAACACTCACAAACAATGTCAAGTGGTACAACAATTATTAAAATGGACTACTGTGTTTACACATTTAAATACAGTTTAGTGGACAGAAATGAATAGTTTCATCCTTTGTATTAAATACTTTCATAATCTTTGAAAAATGTAGTATCTGACTTTCAGCCCCACAGAGAAAATCAATATTAGCTTTTAATTCAGATATTAAAAGCATCCATCATAGCAAAGTTTTAAGTCATTTTGTTGTATAAATAGATTTTTCAGCCTAAGAAATATTGCCATAGGCTATTAAATTAAATTAATAGTAGCCTTAGTAGCTGACATGGCAATAAATAAATAAATAAATGATAAATGAATGAATTAAATTAATAGTATTATATTCCCAGTATAGAATAAGAGGAATTGCTGTCCTGAGAAAAGCTCATTTTCCTTCAAATGCATTTACATGGCCTACTAAAGTTTCAGTGTGCAGTATTTGCTGACTTAGCACATTGTTGTGAATGTGCCCATAACAATACACTGTTGTGTATTGTGTGGCCCTTCTGAACATTTACCTTAAATCAGATCTACAGATTGTTACATCAGAAGGTGCACAGCTTTTCACATCTTTTCCAGTCAGACATGTTTTCCGGCTTTTAGTGTCTGTCATGAGCTTCAGCTTTAAAATGCAGTTACGTCATAGCATGAAAGACTTGTCATTGACATTGACAGGCATTGTACATGTGGAATACTATTAGTTACTTTTGTTTTTAAGCAGTATTGTTAATTTAGCAGTAAATTATAACTGATGGATTTCTAACAAAGTAAATTATAACTGATGGATTTCTAACAAAGCTATTTGATTTCTCTATAGTATAAGAAATGAAAGGACAAAATCCATTTCCATTTTACATCTCATAATAACTCTGATTATTTACTGCAGTGTATAGGTCATGTGCATGGCTCTAATGTGATACAACATTTTTATGTAATGCAGTACAAGGTCTGCAAGTGATTTGCACCATTGGTGCAATAAGAATATAAAAAGCTTTATCTTCATTCCTGTGATGTTAATCTGAAGGCATTTCTGTGGCCAATATTCATTAGATCCATTAGACGAATATGTGATCTTGCATTTAAAGGGACGCCACCCAAAATAGAAAAATGCTGTCAGTTTTTCTCCAGTGTTGTTGCAAACAAGTATTCACACCAAAAATGACGTCCAGTTTTGTTTTCTGGGTCACATTAAATGTACAAAAGTGAATTAATACACATTAAATCAGGGGTGCTCAAACTAGATAGGTAAGATAAATATACCAAACTTTTTTATGTCAAAGTTGCCATGAGGGATTTTTCTAATTTATTTCCTAATATTTAAAAAATAATTAAAAAACATTAATTTGAATTGTATTACCTAATGCAGTGTAACATATTTAACTTTGACTATTGCAATAAAAACATTAACAATCACATTTATAACAGTGTTAACACAGAGTTTCTCAACGCTGAACACTAGTCAAGCAGAATCTGCCTTTGCCTTGATTTGCTCACCAAAGTCCTCTATACGTTGGGTCACAGGATGTACATTTTAAACTAAATTTGATTAATTGACATCATTTAAATTAAAGCGTTTAATTTCAGTTAGTTTTTTTTTGTAGTGTAACAATAAACAAATAAAAGGTTAAGTTAAATTTGATCTCTAAGCCATCGCCATCATTCTCCCTTTCTTCTCTAATAGGATGGCGGGCCAAACTAAAGGTTACCATCGGCCAGCTTTGGCCCACGGGCCCTAATTTAAGCATTTCTGTATTAAATGTAAAAATGGTTATTTTTAATGTTTACAATAACACTCATGAAAATAAAGTCCAAATATGGATAAATCAATGTTTGATCATTATTCTGCATATGTTTGGAATAGGTGTAAAAAAGGAAAAATAAATAAATAATTCTGACCTGTGCTTAAAAAAAATAAATAAAATGATGCGTGATCGCTCAAAAGTTTTGCTGAATTTTAAGTTTCTTGCTGAAAAGTGGGTAAAACCTATAGTGGTATGGATGATAGTGATAATAAATTATTTTGAGCTGGCGCTGTGAACAAGGCTTTTAATATGTCATAAAGTGATTTGTCTTCCAAATATGCCTAACATCAGGATTTTTGGCATATAACCCCCCACCTCCCCAGTCCCCACCCCCGTCTCTGACCCATGTCTGTCTTTATTCTGAGAAACACAACAAAAAAAAAAACTTGAGAAACCAAACTTTGGGCCTTATTGCATGAATGCTAAAAAACAACAACTCTGAGACGTTTCTTAAAATATCTTAAATTATAAATCAAGACGGTCAACAAATGGTGACAGAAGTTTTGGGTAGTGTGTATTCCTTTAAGAGGATGCCAAATCATCCTGATTCATTTAGCTTTCATTGAGTGAACACTGCAATGTAAATAACAACAAATCAATCTGAGTTTTTTTTTTCAGCTCTCTCAGTTAGAAAATAATAGAGTCAGCGTGGCAGATATATTTCCTGCTTTTAATGTTTAATTGTTCCAGTTGAGGACAAAAGCCAGCAGGGTAAGCTTGACCCTAATAAAGTTTCAATCCCTTGCCTTGGAGATCCTTGAGCAGTGAAGGGGGTTATTGTGGAACACTAGTCTTTGTTTGGGTGCAGACTTAAGATTAGAGAGAAAGGAGCTCACGGAGTAGGATTGAGATCTTTTTATCTTATGTTAGAGATTCTGATGTATTATCATGCTCTGAGATGTTACTGAAGATCAAACCCACTTATTATTGCTGATACTGCTGGTTTCAGTTAAAGCGACAGTTCACTAAAAATGCTAAGTTTACTTGTACTGTTCAAAACCTTGATGATTTTCTTTTTAAGATATCCTGCTTCTGAATGCAGTTTCATAAAATACAAAAGCTCTTGATGGTGAAATAGTCTGGAATTAGACAGTGTTTGCTATTTCAGCACGAATTTAATAATTGTCATCCTGGATCACAAAACCAGTCATAAGTGTCCATTGTCTTTGGAGAATTATGCCTGAATAATTAAGCTGTTAATTGGTTTGTTAGGATCTTACAATAACTGGCTGATAGACAACTACCTGAAAATGCGGAATCTGAGGGTTCAAAATCATCAGAATATTGGGAAAGTCATTGTCTATTAAAGTAAAGTGTTTAGCAGTGCACATCACTAATTAAAATGTAGCCTTTGGTATATTTATGGGAGGTAATTAACAAAATGATTATATGTACTTAATATCCTAATAATTTTTGGTCATAAAATAAAAAGACATGGGTGACATAGTGGCTCAGTGATTAGCTCTGTTGCCTTACAGCAAGAAGGTCACTGGTTCAAGCCCCTGCTGGGTCAGTTGGCATTTCTGTGTGGAGTTGGCATGTTCTCCCTGTGTTCCCATGGGTTTCCTCTAGGTGCTCCTGTTTTCCCCCACAGTCCAAAGACACACTTTGTGAATTGAATAAACTAAATTGGCCGTGTGTGTGTGTGTGTCTGTGTGTGTGAGTGAGTGTGTATGGGTGTTTCCCAATACTGGGTTGCGGCCAGAAGCACAAATGCTCTGTAAAACATATGTTTGAATAGTTGGTGGTTTATTCCCTGTGGTGACCTCTAAAATAAAGACCAAGCTAAAGGAAAATTAATGAATAGATGAATTTTAACCCATACAATATCCCCAAAATATACTGACTAAAAAATAATGGTCCAGGGTTATAATAGTCGTTGGTTTTCTTTATCTTTAAAGGAGAGTTTGCTATAAATGAGATATTTAGAAAATGCTGGAAACCGGTAGACATTGGCTTTTGCTGAAAGCATCTATACTACTAGAGTAGTAAGTAATACATTTGAGTTTACTTCATGAACGTTAGAAAAGTATGTTCTATAAGTTATAAAGTATGAATTTGAATAGTATGAATGGAACTAAGATGTACTTCATCTGCCATTTCACTCAAAAAATGAATCACGATGAAGTTTATCACAACTGTTTTAAACATTTTGACTTATTTAATTTGTAAGTTTTTTTAAATGTATGTTGTCAGATTCCTTCGAATCAGTCTAAATTTGTTAAAATCAAACACAATTGGGTTAATCGGTTAAAAAAATATGAATATGGTGATATAGCATTATGTGGCTGTAGAAAAAGCAGGATCCAATTGGTTAAATTCTGTGAGATTGGTTTACTTAATATTCGTCGGCAGAAATGATGCAGCTCCATGCTCCACACAATAGATTAAACCCAGTGTGTTTTAAATGAATAAGAAGAATTTAAAATGTATTTATTTATTGATATAATTACATAAATCTTGTTCTTATTTGTTTCATTTATGTTTAACAAATTTCAAAAGTTTATTAGTACGTAAGTTTATAAGTATGTAATCCAAATGGATGGCAATTTTATATGCAGTAACAATATTAAAAAAAAATATTTAGGCCTAACAAATAAGATTTGGGTGTTTTCATTGTCACGTGACCCACCTGCATCAGTTGCATCGCTTCACTCCCATTTTCAGTGGAGCTCTATTATGGAATAGCATAGCGTCCAATAATTGCGCACTTCAAAATTTGGCCTTACTTCTCGTCTACTGTTTTTTGAATACTATGAATTTAGACATTCTATTCCGCTCGTACAGTACAGTTTTTAACGTACCATGTACTATTTAGAAGTATGTGATTTTGGACGCCATGATTGACTTCCATAGTAGGCCAAACAAATACAATGAAAGTTAAAGCTACTGGTTTTAAGCATTTTACAATACAATCTTTTGTGTTTAACAGAAAAAAGGAGCTCAAATAGTTTTATAATAAGTGAAGGATGAGTAAATGAAGAGAGAATTTTATCAGGAGTTTAAATGAAATTATCTGGAAATTCTGAATTTTTATGTTGTTTGCCCTGCATCATTTGGGCTAAAGAATGTGAAATGATTGGTCAAATACAGTGGATTTTATTTATTTTATTTTTTTGGAGGATTTCCACTCGGTTATTAGTTTCTTCTAAAAGTTACTGTACAAGTAGGAATGTCAGTAAAGTTTACCCAAAGTGCATACGCAGCAATATCAAATGTCAAGTGTGCAGTTTTGATGCTAGTTACTCTTTTACATAATAGCACACGTCAGTGTTTATCAGCCTTTTTTTTGTCTGATTATGTGTTATGAGCCAGAAATAACTTTATTCATCATAACCCTCAGAGCACAGTGAGGTCCTCCTCTTCCTAATAACAGTTATTTAGAGTCTCCGAGAACAATATGGATTGTAATCACATTTCTTTCCAGCAATTATCAAAGTGTTTCCCTCGCTCCAGCATGAATGGCTCTTCTGTTGTGTCGCTTTCCCCTCGCTCTCCTGCATCCCATCCTCCTGTCTGTGATCATTCAGAAGTAAAATGCCGCTGAAGGGAACATCTTTGGATCTGCTGTCAGTTTAACCCAGACTGGGCTTTGTTCTTGATGGCAGTGCCTTGCGGGACGCCGTTTACTTACTGAGATGAGTTTTCAGAGCAGATTACCCACAGGCAGCTTGTTCACTGTGACGGAAAAGAGGCAGCACAGATGATTTACGAAACTTAGATCAGTGTGCGAATCTGAATTTTTTTGACATCTTAATCATTTTCTGGCAGTGATTCCTTCGCATAATTCTTTAGAAATTCAGGTGTGTTTCTGAGAAAAGAGAGGGTGTGTCTCTACCAAAACAATCTTGAATATATATCTTTATTTCTGCTCATATTAAGTCAAATCATGTGATGTTGATATAATAACTAGTACATTGTGTGCGTATCATTGACCTCTTAATTCTATGTGGTTGCAGAGAAGAAACTAAGTGCTGTTCATTCAGTGTTTTGTTGTTTAGGGTATTCGCTCAACTGTTTGGGGAATTGCAGGATCCAGTCATAAATTTGAAATGAATCAATCAAATGTTGCACTGTAGATCAAATCAAACTGGAGATGGATTCATGTCTGGGAATATTAAATGGCCCAATAAATTAACTATTTAAATGTAAAAATGAAATGCAGTAAGAGAAATAATTGTGATGTGATATGAACTGTAAAAATGTTATTGCAAATAAAAAAAAGAAGTAAATCATCATCATTATTACTACTTGTAGTAGTATTAGTAGAAGTAGAAGTAGTAGTGGTAGTATTATTAGTAGCAATGTGGGCGATCGTACAGGGCGGCATCTTGCTAGGGTGTAGTAGTAGTAGTAATAATAATAATAATAATAATAATAATAATATTACTACTTACATTGAGACATTATTATTATTATTATTAATATTATTATTATTATTATTAGTAGTAGTAGTAGTAGTAGTAGTAGTAGCAGCAGCAGCACTAGTAATATTAGTAGAAGTATTAGTACTGGTAATATGGATAAAACTATTAGCAGTGGTAATATTAGTAGAAGTAGTAGTAGTAGTATTAGTAGTATTAGAAGGGGTGTTATATGTAGTATTTATAGTGATATTAGTAGAAGTATTAGTAGTATTAATGGAAGTATCATTAGTCATATTAGCAGCAGTAGTAGTAATAGTATTAGTAGAAGTATTATTAGTAGTAGTAGAAGAATTATTAGTAGTATTAGTAGTAGCAGTAGTAGAAGTATTATTATTAGTAGAATTATTATTATTATTAGTAGTAGTAGTAGAAGTATTAGTAGTAGAATTATTATTATTATTATTATAATTATTATAATATTATTATTATTATTATTATTAGTAGTAGTAGTAGTAGCAGCAGCAGCACTAGTAATATTAGTAGAAGTATTAGTACTGGTAATATGGATAAAACTATTAGCAGTGGTAATATTAGTAGAAGTAGTAGTAGTAGTATTAGTAGTATTAGAAGGGGTGTTATATGTAGTATTTATAGTGATATTAGTAGAAGTATTAGTAGTATTAATGGAAGTATCATTAGTCATATTAGCAGCAGTAGTAGTAATAGTATTAGTAGAAGTATTATTAGTAGTAGTAGAAGAATTATTAGTAGTATTAGTAGTAGCAGTAGTAGAAGTATTATTATTAGTAGAATTATTATTATTATTAGTAGTAGTAGTAGAAGTATTAGTAGTAGAATTATTATTATTATAATTATTATATTATTATTATTATTAGTAGTAGTAGTAGTAGTAGTAGTAGTAGTAGTAGTAGTAGTAGTAGTAGTATTAGTAGTAGTATAAGTATAAGCATTTGTAGGACTATTAGTAGTAGTAGCAGTAGTGCAGTAGTAAGGACGCTCGTGCCGCCCTCACGGTTTTCATGTCGCCCTTTCACGGACAAAAGTGGAGAATTGGGGAGTGTACTTGTATAAAGGTTCTCACAGACGATAGTGAGGAGTGGGGGCGGGGGGAGTTCTTGGGGGTATGGGTGGGGGGGGTATCATGGACAAAAGTAAGTAGTAATATTATTATTATTATTATTATTACTACTACTACTACTACACCAACTTTATTTCAATAAATAGTTACAAATTCAACCTTTAATTTATAAATTAAAATGGAATTTGAGAACAATGTATTTTTATTCTTGAAAGTTACAATTTTTTGTAACTTTAATTATATTTAAAGTATGAAATATTCTAGGATTTTCTTTCTACTGGCCTACTAAGCAACCACATCATGAATTAACCCTAGTAACTACATATCATCATGCTAGGCCTGCACAATATTGGAAAAAATCTGACATTGCGGTATATTGTATCACTGTGATGTATATTACAATATGAATATAATTTCAGCAGATGCTTTGAATATCTCCAATTGGAATTGGATTTCATTCAGTTAGATTGACTGGGATGATTTGTTTCTGTGCAGTGCATCTGCTTAAATGATTGTGAATTACAAGCATAAATACAACAGAGTAAAAATAAACAGTGCTTTATGGTTTCCTGGGGCATCTAACAGTATTTAAGTACAGAAGTTGAAAAATCAAAAGTCCAAAACCATGGTCATTATTGTATAAAAGTAATTAAAAAAATATTAATAATTAGTATTTTTAATCTTTACTTAATAATCTATTCCTGCGGTGTGAATACTGCAGATGCACACATTGCGATATTGATGCTCAAATGATATATTGTGCAGCCCTACATCATGCCAAAAATCCTTCTGAATGCCATAACAACCACATTACATTGAAAAGCAGCCACACCCTCGTATCATTAAAGGAGGGCCAAGCACAATTCACAATTTATCAAATAAAATATAGGAATAAAATTATTCTAAAATAAAGACAAACCATGCAAACAATACATTTCAGCAGACACAATAGACCTTCTAAGGTGTGTTTAGCAGCCACACAGTATCGAGATAAAACGTTCACAAACTCTCGAGCTAAATGTGTAACTCGGAGTGAAAGGGAGGGATGCTCACACATTTGAATAAACCACTTCCTTGGTTACAAGGTTGACATTTTCCTGCTGTGGTCTGCTGCATTTTAAGATGACACGAGCAGTTACACCAATCGTATCAGTCCACATCTCGCTGCTCTTCATGCCGGTGTATACGTTTTGCTGTCAGCTGGCAGTTTTCAAATCCCTGTTGGTTAATTATTAGCTTTTGAGTTTTGCAAGTGCACATCTTTGATCCAAAGCCGAAGGCCTGTAAATATATTTATGATATTTTTGCTCATCTTTACATTCATACAACAAGTATTCCATCATAGTTTCTTTTTTATTTTATTTTCTTTACAAATTACCTAACCAGTAAGCCAGTATACCACATAATAATTGAGCTTGTTTACTTGGAAAACTCAGGTTGTGGTTGGGGATAATTATTGTTTTTAGTCATCAGTTCATGTTTCACCAACCCTTCCCCAGTCCTTCACGAGTTGAGCAAACCACGGACAAGATTATGAGTTACTAAAGTGAGCTATAAAGTCATTAACCTTTGTATTATTGAACTGCAGTATCTTCACAGGGCTGCTGGAGGGTTTACTGATGATGATGATGAGGTTAGGGCATTTCCACATTCAGCTCATGACAAACAGGTTTCCTTACTTACCGATATGCAACAGTTCCCTTCAAAAAAGCCCTTCGTCGTCATTTACTCACCCGCATGCCATTGCAAACCTGTATGGCTTTTTCACTGTGGAACACAAAAGAAAATTTGTCTGGGCTTTTTTTGAAGTCACATAAAGTCTAGGGCTATTTTGAGCAACACTGGCTTTGAATTGTCCATTGTTTGGGCAAATACTGTTAAAAAGTTTCTCCCTGTGTTCTGCAAAAATGTTGGAATAACACTGGTGAGTACATTTAGATTGTGAGCATAACTAGTCTAAAAGTGTATTTCCAAACACACATGCTTTTCTACATCCTGTTGTGCATCAGTGACCATGTTATGGTGCTGTAATAATGGAGAGAGATTTTGTTAAAGGGCACCTATGAGGAAAAGCAACTTGTGTAAGCTGTTTGGACAGAACTGTGTGTAGGTATGGTGTGTCCACTGTCATATTGGAGTGATATAAACCCAAAAAGACTGTCTTTTAAACTTTCCTGATATTAAAATAGGATCTAAATCCCAGTGATTTTGTGACCCCCCACAACGTGATTTCCCCGCTAAATAAAATTGATTGACAGGTGCCATGTTTCCATAATCCACAGAACATTTTTTTTGCAAATAAACTGGGATTAAAATATTTGTTACAACTAGGCATGGGACGATAACTGTTTTGAAGGTTTGGAAAAGTCAAGGTTTTAAAACTAAGATTTTCTGTAATACCGTTGCTAAGGTATGCGTAAGATTTTTTTTATTTACATTTTATTTTATTTATTTATTTTTGGACAGTATCTTTAGCAAAAAAAAAAATCTAAATATGCCCTTTTAAATTGTAAAGAAATCTGTGTTTTTGAAACTAAGGAAGACAGCTGAAGTCAATGGTTCATTTGAGTTATTCAGCCTGACATGTTTACTGTTCCAAAATAGTATAAATCTTTCAAAAATAAAATAAAAAATATTGTGTTCAAAGGGGGAAAAATAGTTTTTACCCAAACATTTGAAAAGAATATGTTTCATAATATCATAATATTGTGAAAGCTTGACATTTTTTTATTCAAGGTTATGATACACTAAGATTCTTATACCAGCTCACGCCTAGTTACAACTCTCTGTGATTTTTATAAGTTTAAAACGGAGCATGTTTGTGATAAACACTGTAAAATTGTGAATTCTTAACTGCTATAATCACCAATGCCGCAAAACCCTACTATGTTTGTGTGTATACTGCAAACGGCATTTGTGTGACACTCATCATTTCAGAAAGGCTTGAATAAACTCCACCACAAATACATGAAATAAACTTACTTGTTATTTTTGACTAATGAGCTGTATTTCAGCTTCATCCGAGTCTGTCTCTGTCACTGTGCTATTTATTTGACGTAACGCATAAGAAGCAGACACTCACATGGGAATGGTAGGCAGGGTGAAGCAGCTCATTTGCATTTAAAGCCACAGGCTACAAAAGCAACTACAATGTACTCTGACACCCAAATGGGCAGATTCTGGAGGCGATAATAAATAATCTGATGAGTATTTTGAGCTGAAACTTCACAGACACATTCTGGAGACACCAAAAGCGTATCTCACATCTTGTAAAAGGGGTAAAACAGGTGCCCTTTAAATACTTAATTATGTGTGCTGCTTGCTTGTGAGTTTGTCCACCTTGTGCTAACCAACAGTTGAAGCAATGTCACGATGAGTTTGTGTTCTGTCATTTATGCTGTAATGACTGAAAATTTCAGTTTGTTCCTTCAGGCCGCTTTCGAGATGATTTTGGTATCTTTAGTTCCCACTTGTTATAGAAGACTGAAAAAGATACAGGGCTGTATAGATTTCAGTAGCAGTCCCATAATACTAATCTATTTAAAATTTTCCCTGCAATAAGTGATTTTTTTTTCAATAGTCATAATTGACAAGATGCACATTGCAGAGATGTTTTACTACAGTGTTTCTCAACCATGTTCCCAAAGCACCACCAGCACTGCACATATTCCATGTCTCCTTCACCAAACACACCTGATTCAGATCATCAGCTCATTAGCAGAGACTGAAGACCTGTAATAGATATGACAGACAAAGGAGATGTCCAAAACCTGCAGATTTGGTAGTCCTCAAGCAACGTGGTTGAGAAACACTGCTCTACTATTTTCACCTATTATGAACATGCGATCAAATACATCTTTTGTGGTCATGTGTGTTCAGATTTTGTTGAGACAATAGCTCTCTACATCACTTTTTACAGGAGTGCTTAGTGCAAGACTATTGAGACCAGTCTGAGGGGTGTCCCCCTAAAAATGAACAAAGTGTTAAAAATGACATTGTTTTATACTGTTAAATAATTGTGTAATTAAAAAAAAAACAACTCAAATGTGTCAAAAGCATTTTAAATTTACGAACTCGCCACAAAGCCATTGACTACTTACATGTAACATGCATCTAAAAGTTGACATTGTGGCTAACAAAAGGCTAAGCTTGAGCTGTATTTGAATTGAAAATCTAATAAACGTCTAACAAAAGTCCCAAAATGGAATAATCATGAAACAGAGTGATAAGACAGACCTCATGTGTAATCATTCATTCCTGTCTATTTTTGGACTGTTGTTAAACGTTTATTAGAGTTTTACTGACAAACCCAATTTAGTCTTTTTTTTCGCTAGTATGTCTGTTTTAATGACTATTAGATGTTTATTAGACATAAATGGTTGCACAAAATCAATCATTGTGGAACTCTGTTTTATTCACTTATTCACTTGGGATGAAGTGATTCTTTTCTCTTTAATACAGATGAAGCTATATGCTAAATGTTGGCAATAAAATTATTATGATGACGGATAGTAAGATATAAAACAAAATCTTTGTCAGACAGTCCCACTTAACAAAATTTATTCTATTGCACACAAGTGCTATTGAATGAATAAATCTATGTTAGCAACTGAAAAGGCATCTGCTGCATAAAAACATGTCCCATAGTAATTGTCAGTTCATTCTGCTGTGGCGAGTCTGGCGACCCCTGATAAAATAGGCACTAAGCTGAAGGAAAGTGAGCAGACTCGTGCTTCACCAGTAAGAAAATTAGAGGATGTGCATGACAAGTACAATTCTAATTGCAATCCATATGCACAGAAACAAGTCCCATTTGCATTGACACTACATCAGGCAGGGGTTGGAAGCGGTAAAGCTGACTTTATTTTATATATTTACATTTACATGTGCATTCATTGTTGTCCACTTGTGATTGTATTGACAAAAATGCATAGCAGGTGGAAACAGAGCCATCGGTTCATGTTTTGACACAAAGAGAGTCTCTGTCAATGAATGAAGGTCTTTGTCGGTCACTGTAGTTTTAAAAGGACTACCTCCCCCCTCCTCCCAACTCCTGTGGAAATGATTTCCTCTTTTGAATTTAGCTTCCTACGTTGAATAAACCAAAGGCAAATGGAGGCACAGAGGGAGATCATCTAGTAATCGTATTTTTTTGTTCAAGCCTGATAGCTCTTAAAGAAACTCTAAACTTCCATAAAGAAATTGTTTGGCCCAACAGAAAGAACTGGTTTTACAAGACTGTATTAAAACAAATGTTTTATTGCAGGTGTATTGTTGTTTCATTATGTGTTCTAATGCTTCATGAAATATAAAGAAAAGGCCTCCTCTCATGTCATTTCAGCTTTGGTTAAGGATTAAGTTCAGGTCCTTTTAAATGAAACTCCTGCTTTTCTGAATGGTTATACACAGGTCTCTATTAAGGCCAAATCTAATGTGTATGTATCTCCAGCCGAGTCCTAAAATTATTATTTTCTTTTATCTAAATCTGGTTAGATAAACCATAATTTGTACATTTGTGGAATGAATTATTCATCAAATGTCAATAACATGCTCGGTTACACCATATTTTTATTTTCTTTTTTTAGATGTTCTGCAAGTAATCCTCAAAGTATTTATACAGTATTATTAAAAAAAGTAAAGAAATTAAATGCTTTCAATATTGGGTAATAATGTGTTAGCAGTGGTGGAAAGAGTATTGAAAAATTACCAAGTAATTTTAGTAAAATTACTATTTCTTAAGTACAATTACTTGCCTAAAAATGTAGTGCAAGTAGAGTAAAAGAATCAGTTGTAAATATTACTCAAAGTATGAGTAAAAAGTCCTTTCAAAGAGTAGTGAGTAGTATCACGCTGTAAAAAGCTGATGCTTTTACATGCAGTTTGTGGATGTGTGTAAAAATAACATTCTGTAGTGCATTTAGTGATTGCCTAGCAGGCACATATTGTCATAAGACGTTAGACTTAGGTTGTGATGTCAGGTGACCAAATTTCAGTGTCTAGCCTGCGTCTAAAGACAACGTTATTTTTATGTCCAATAATGATGTGAAATGACATTGATATTTGGTTGATTTTAGGTTGTGTTAGAAAGTGACCAAAATCCAACGTCGAGCCAACACCTTAAACCAACGTCATATTAATGTCAAATACTGACATTTATTCATCAGGTATGGCAACTAAAATCCAACATCTGATAGACATCATAGTCCACACAACATCAAGCTGTAACATCATTAGACGTTGATATTTGGTTGATTTTAGGTTGGTTGTTGGACATTGAAGTCTGATGTTGAGTTTTGACATCAACCTTGTTTTCATTTCCAAACAAAATGCAATGTCCCCATGAAGTTGGGGTACAACGTCAAGTTGTTGACTTGTGCCTGCTGGGTGTTTAAAACCATGTCGGTCATCATACAGTAAACATCCATCATCTTCTTATCAGTGACATGAATTTAAACTCTCTGGGTCTCTGGGTATTTATGTAAAAATTTTGGACATCTTCTTAGACACTTAATGCTTCCAAACAGTTTGCTGCTATTATAAATCGCCCGTGTCTTGAGGTAGTTCAGTATGATGCGATTTACCTCTTTACTTCTATGTGTGATTTGATTGGACAGGAATTACAGGATTGAGTTTTCTAATCCCAATACAAAAAAAAAGTAGTGACTGCAGGTTGAAATAAAGTAGTGGAGTAAAAGTACTGATACTGCACTAAATATGTACTAAAGGGAAAGTAAAAGTACACATTTAAAAAACTACTTAGTAAAGTCCAATTCCTGAGACTCAATTACAGTAATTTGAGTATTTGTAATTTGTTACTTTACACCACTGGGTGTTAGCAGATGTTCTCTTAATACTATAATTTCAGCTAGTTACATATACTTGCAAATATATTTGTCTAAAGTAAACCATCAAATAAATTGTTCCAGTGAATTTCACAAAAACTTAACCATATCACATATTTACCACATATTCACACACACAAATAGAGAACATGTTTTGCATATAAAAGCAGTGACCCAATTAAAAAAAAGTTTTACATTGCATCTTTTTCATCAGCAATCTTACAAAAATAAAAATAGAAATATTCATATTTTAAATATTACATGATGTATATATATATATGTGTAATAAGTATAGAGAATTTGTATTTATATTATAAATAAATGTATCTTGAGTTTATTTGACCTTACTATAATGAGAATCTAGAATGTTTTGGGTAGAATATGACCTCTACTTGTTCTCTTCACGTTTTGTGACATTCTCCTCATTGAGCACATCTATAATATTCCTCATGTACTGTATGTCTCACACTTTTGATAAGATTCTTTTCATAAAATTGTGCTGCAGTTTGTCCAGTTATCTTATCATAAAGGGTGAGGTCAGTGCAAATGTGTGGTACTCTTCTCAAGGATAGCAGTCCACACCCGAGTGCTTTCCCACAATCCCTCCTTACTCACACCCAAACACTCAGTACTCTACATGGGTACCCTTGCTTTTCAGTGACAAAGAAAGCAAGATTTCCTTATCACACTATAAGATCTTGTATTCTCCATTCATAATATCCACTCCATATTGATAGTAATAACAGCCTATGACTTTGTATATCTTATCTCAGGGTGGTGGTGTGTGTTTTAGTACACACTGCGTATCTACTTGTGTCCATGTAAAATGATTGTGACTGCCAGTATTGTACAAAAGACCCACCTAAAGAGGTTGTATAATTTTCCTGACTGTATAATATCCATGTTTAGTCCTCTCAGGACACTGTGAACCTTCTGTTAGACTCGATCAACCATGGCTGGATTGTGTTGGCAGGAAAGCTACAGTTTTGCAGGATGAAATAAGAACTAAACTTAGTCTCTTGCCAGCTTTGTCAGTGCTTATAGTTAAGAAAATCGTTGACCTCTCCTTCAACTTTGCACTACAAAAGTGAATCATTTTGTACAGAAGAATATAATTTCACCTTCACTCTCATACTTGTATGTTTTTGCTAAACTTTCAAAAGCTTGCCTTTGTCAATCAACTAAGACTTGTTGCTCAGTTGTTTATTTCCCCAACTTGTACCTCCATAACAGTGTGTCCTAACCAGCATGATGGCAGTTCAAGTGAAGAAATTTCTCTGTTCACACTAGATATGCTGAGACCTGACTAAGTGAAGTTTATTCATAAACTAATTTCGAGAGGAGCACGTGATTATGATTGAACACGGCTGGTTCTGCATTAGCATGCATGATCCACCAATCAGGCCATTCCTGACCCACTATAAAGAGCCAGGGTTTTTTCACTACAGTCATCTTCGATTTGAAGAATCCCCCCTTCCACCCCTACCTTTTCACCTTTCCCTCCATAGGGCAGCACGGTGGCCCAGTGACTAGCACTGTCGCCTCACAGCAAGTACGTTACCGGTTCTAGTCCTTCAACAGGCCGGTGGTCGTTTTTGTGTGTCGTTTGCATGTTCTTCCCGTGCTTGCGTGGTTTTTCCCCGGGTCCTCCGGTTTCCTCCCACATTCCAAAAACATGCACAACAAGTAAATTGATAAATCTAAATTTGCAATTCAGGTAATCTTATAATGCAGCATATCTTTTAATAGCATTCAATTTTTAGTCATCAGCTCTTATCAAGGGGGAGTTGTCGAGATCTACCTGAGCTCAAGGCTCCCCTCTCTTCCTCAAAACGGGAGGGAGCCCAGGGCTCAAGAACCTTCAAGCTCAGGGCTCTCTCCCGGGACAGCATGCCAAACTTGCTTATAATCAATCATCAGCTAAGTGTGAACTCTTGAAATCCGTCAAAACAATTAGTGAAGTTTCACAAACTAATTTCCAGAGGAGCATGTGATATGACTGACCACAGCTTGTCCCTATCACTAATCATTAGCTAGCCAATCTGATTATTCCAAATTTAACATAAATATCCAGCTTAACTTCATCTCCTATCTTCATTTTGGAAAAACCCCTTCATCCATTCCTTCTCCCTCCTCCTCAAATTTAAGATTGGGTGACACGGCGGCTCAATGGCTAGCACTGCTGAGCCAGTCTGCACTTTCTGTGCAAAGTTTACATGTTCTCCCCATGTTTGCATTGGTTTTTCCCGGGTCCTCTGGTTTCCCCTCACAGTCTAAAGACATGTGACACAAGTAAATTAAATAATTGTAACAGTCACAACCATTAATGCGTAAACACTGGTGCGGTTGGTGGTCTATTTCCATAGAGCCGTCTTATTAATAATGGTATAGGTTAAACAAATCAGGGGAGCTCTCGAGAACTACCTGATCTGGTATCCCTTCTAACGCTCATTGCCCAGGCAGGAGCCTTAGTTGAGCTCATCTATTTCCAAGCTCAGGGTTCTCTTTCAGGACAGTATGCCAAACCTGCTAACATAGCCAAGCATTATCTAAGTGTAAACTCTTGTAATAAATATTTCACACTTAATCAAAGGAGATTAGAAAGCATATTGTACTCATAGTGAAACAAAAGGTTTATAATCTGCTTTATAAATATTAAGTGATTTTGCCATCATTCAAAATACATACTGATTGAATATTTTTATTCTTTGTTTATTACCATAAAAACAAAGCAAAAACAAGGTGAACAAACACACAAAAACAAGGAGACCGATAAATACAAGTAAAAAGTCAAATAATAAAAAGCAGAGAATACATAAAGCAGAGTAAACAGTAACAATAAAGTGCTACTGTGATTGAGTAGTTACACTTTTTATGGAAATAAATCTGAGGTGGTCAGAGCGTCAATTCAATTCAAGTTTATTTGTATAAAGCCTTTTACAATAATTATTGTTTCAAAGCAGCTTTACAAAAGGAGCGCATTATTGCATTACAATCAAATATAAGTCCTTATATACATGTTTAATGAAGTGTATATGTGTATAAAGTGTATGTGTTGTCCTCGAAATCCTTGATGGTTGGCACCATCTCTTCAAATGTGTTGTCCTAGAAGTCCTCATAGGTTGGCATCATTTCTTCACGCGTCTTGGATCCCATCGATGGCACTGAACAATCTCTAGAGGCCTCTGGATGGGCATCCCCAGGTGCAAATAGAGAACAAAAGAGTTATATAATAGGAGTTATATAAACTAACTCAGAAACAAATATATAAAGCACAGATGTATTTCTAGCAAAATGCCTGTTGCATTAAGACAGGAGGATTGTGTCCTACAGGTGGTTTAGCAAGCCCACTCATGCATCATACCGTTATGTGGTGCATTGTGTATGCTTTACTAAATAAATAGGTCTTTAGTTTTGAACTAGGAGAGTGTGTCTGAGCCTTGGACATTATCAGAAAAGAGTTTAGGAGCCATAAATGAGAAGGTTCAACCTCCTTTAGTTGAATTTGCTATTCTGGGTACTACCAGAAGCCCTGAGTTTTAAGGTTGCAAACAGCGGGTTGGATTGTAGCGAGACAAAGGGTTGATTAGATAAACAGGAGCTTGACTATTTAAAGCTTTATAGGTAAGAAGCAATATTTTATAATCAACACGGAACTTAACAGGCGAAAGTGTGATGCTGTGTTCACACCAGATGCAGAACGTGCGGATAAATCATGCTGTTTGGTGTAAAAAGACGTGTGAACATTTGAATTTACTCACGTCAAATGCACAAAACGCTTAAGTCGCGTGTTACGCGTCATTCGCACAGTGCCATTCCTGCATATCGCGCCACAGAATTTCTATTTGTAGGATGTTGTAACAAAAAAACAGCCATTGACATCTAGTAGGCATAAAAAAAAAACCTGGAAGCTTTTTTTCAGTATATCTTATAGAATAAAAAAGTGAAGAATGAGAAAATTGAAAGTTTTTGTGTGAACTACTGGCAACACGGTGGCTTAGTGGTTAAAACTGTTGCCTCATAGTAAGAAGTTCGCTGGTTCGAGCTTCGGCTGGGTCAGTTGGCATTCCTCTGTGGAGTTTGCATGTTCGCGCGGGTTTCCTCCGGGTGCTCCGGTTTCCCCCAGAGTCCAAAGAAATGCATTATAGGTGTATTGAATTAACTAAATTGGCTGTGTGTGAGTGTGAATGAGTGTTCATGGATTTTTTACAGTACTAGGTTGCAGCTGGAAGGGTATCCATTGTGTAAAATATATGCTGGATTAGTTGGCAGTTCTTTCCGCTGTAGCGACCCCTGAAGAATAAAGGCACCAAGCCGAAGGAAAATGAATGAATGAATGAATAGGTGAACTATCCCTTTATTTGTTGTTGCTCTTTGTAGATAAAGATAACACTTGATGATCTTCAAAGCCTTTAAACCAGGGGTCTCAAACTCAATTTACCTGGGGGCCGCAGGAGGCAAAGTCTGGGTGAGGCTTGGCCGCATAAGGGATTTCACAAAAAAAAAAGTCCTCAAATGTCATTATTAACAGTTTTAATTATTTCTTCTGAACATGAAGTTTCCTGAACATTAATAGAACATTGAGTGAAGATTATGAACAGTTCTTCTGAACATGGCATCTTTTGCTTACTTCTTGCTGCCAGAGACTTGACAGCGCTTCTTCTCACAAATCTGAACCACATTTGGCTTTAGAGCGGAAGCAGTTGAGACCCTCAGTATGGCTTGAAGATGATCATCATTAAGTCTAGACCTGTCTAGACTCACTCAAAACTTCCATTCCCTCACCTAAAAAAAAGGCGTATATATGTATAAATAAAACACCCCCACCCCACTCCAGTCACATCAGTCTGTACCAGTCTGTATCTACCTATAAATATATAAGATGCAGGCTGTAGCTAGGTAGGTTGCAGGCTGCAGATAGGTAGCTAAGTGGCAGGCAGGGGCAGGAACAGCTTACCTTGGTTCTGGCTTTGTTTACACGGCGGGCGGGGAATGCCAGTGACCGCTGTGTATGGATAGAATCAGCGGAGCGGGGAGCGCTCTCTCTCCCCGCTCCGCTGATTCTGTCAGTGTACAGTGGTCGGTGCGGGCCGCAAAATATTGCACTGAGGGCCGCAAATGGCCCGCGGGCCGCGAGTTTGAGACCCCTGCTTTAAACGGTATATAAAGCACATATTCAGATTCCCAATATCATAGTTTCTGTGTTCTCTGTTCAAACCTTGAATATAAAATAGGAACCGTTTCTAAACTAGTATCCTTCGTCACTGTATGTATGTCTCGTCATTGTGGTTGGTTAGCACAAAAACTCTGATTAACATGGAAAACATAACATGCTACTTTGACTGACCACTAATGACAAAAATATCACAGAGGGCTGTAAACAACCAGCAAAGCATCAGAAACCACATAGTAACAACTCATAGCATTTACACTTACGCTTACAACAACCTCGAAAAAGACAGTTTACTCATCCTTTCAACATAAAAGAAGATATTTTGAAGAATGCTGGAAACCTGCAGCCGTTGACAAGCGTAGTAAGCAAAACTATCACTATGGAAGTCAGTCAATTTCCAGCATTATGTAAAATATCTGTTTTTGTGTTCAATATAAGAAAGAAACTCCTGTATAAAAAGTAAATGTTGAGCAAGTTTTCATTTTTGGGTGAACTAGCCCTTTAAATGCGTTGATCGAGGGCACAGATAGCTCATTGCTCTGATCACCAAGCCCGTATGCCAGAAACCCATCCATAAACAGCTCTGCAATCGAGGCCTTGTGTTCGGCAGGAAGGATTAAACTCTTAGCGTAACATATGGCCTCTGCTAGCTAAGCCTATGCTAATCAGAGCTCAGATAGGTCTTGAATTTGCATAGTCACCTGTCAGAGTTTGTTCTTTCATTATTGGCTGTAGTCTTTGAGGGACAGTAATGATGATATCTATGTTGTTGTGACCTGTAGTTAGCCTGAAGCCAGTTTTTTTTTGGAAGAGCAGCTATTGTCAATTGTGAAGCCCACATTCAGTGACCCTAGTGCTATCCCTTCAGTCCACACCTCTCTCCGGTTTCCTGGAAGAGCAGCTCTCCTGTGCATTGCAGCTTTGTATTTGGCATTATCAGTGTTGGCGTATAATGAGCACATTGGACACAGTTTCTCTGTGCGGTGGTGAATTGGTTTGCGTTTGATCTGTTTTAGAAAAAAAAACAACAACATTGGATATAATTGTCTGCTATATCACTCTATAAATATAATTCTCAAGCTGAAAAGTGTGTGTGTGTGTGTGTGTGTGTGTATTTACAGTTAAATTTAGAATTATTAGCCCCCCTTTGATTTTTATTTTGTTTTTTGAATATTTCCCAAATGATGTTTAACAGAGCAAATACATTTTCACATGTGCCTAATAAATTTGTCTTCTGGTAAAATCTTATTTGTTTTATTTTAGCTAGAATAAAAGCAGTTTTTAATTTTTAAAAGCCGTTTTAAGGACACAATTATTAGCCCCTTTAAGCTGCATTTTTTTCTTGATAGTCTACAGAACAAACCATCATTATACAATAACTTGCCTAATTACCCTAACCTGCCTAGTTACCCTAATTAACCTAGTTAAGCCTTTAAATGTCACTTTAAGCTGTATAGAAGTGTCTTGTCTTCTAACATCTAGTCAAATATTATTTACTGTCATCATGGCAAATATAAAATAAATCAGGTATTAGAGATAAGTTAATGAAACTATTATGTTTAGAAATGTGTTAAAAGATCTTCTCTCCTCTAAACAGAAATTTTGGGAAAAAATCAGGGATGCTAATAATAATTAGAATAATTCATGCTAATAATTCAGGGGGACTAATAATTCTGACTTCATACATATATATATATATATATATATATATATATATATATATATATATATATATATATATATATATATATATATATATATATATATATATATATATATATATATATATATATATATATATATATATATATATATATATATATATGGTATATTATATATATGTATTAAGTAAACAAGCCCAACATCATTATCCCAGTAACACATATATTAAACACTGTGGGGTACTGGGATAATGATGTTGGGCTTGTTTAATTAATTAATTAATTAATATATGTATATATATATATATATATATATATATATATATATATATATATATATATATATATATATATATATATATATATATATATATATATATATATAAATTAATGTAAAACTTGTTGTTTAAAAAATCCTGTGTAATCTTTTTGCTTTATTTATTGTTTTTATTTAAAATTACATATATTATTATTACTATTATTATTATTGTTATTTCCATAATTATTTATTATTATCATAATTATTTGTTATTATTATTATTATTATTATTATTATTATTATTATTATTATTATTATTATTATTGATGAGAGTGGTATGTACAAGATAAGTATGTATATTGTGCGAGTGTATACATATGTATATACATAGATTATACATATACTTACACATAATAATAATAATAATAATAATAATAATAATAATAATTATTATTATTATTATTATTATTTAAAAAATGGTATAATGTTTGTTTTAGTTTTTTTAATTTATGGATTCACTGTAAATCAGTGGCCAGATATCAGCTGATAAATAATATTTTTAATGATATCTGTTCGATAAGAAAATTCGGCTGATATCTTTGAGCCAATGAATGATGTATTATTTCCGCTGGTGAAACCCCTTCATGCGCTAGCTGACTGACAATGTTTATCTGCTAATATATCGGCCTGCAAATCAAATAAATGTTATTTTTTCAGTGACACACTGGGATACAGAACGCATAACATTATCAGCAACACCAAAAATATATACATAATGATTTCTTTGACTCATTGATGGATCAATATGTGCTTGTGTACAGAAGGTAGATGTTTGATTGTCTTATCTGTTTGTGTTATTTCAGCCATATATCATAGACAAATTTGCTAAAGAGGGAAGTACATATATGAGCGGTCACTTTCATTACTTCTACTTTTGAGTGCTTCTTCTGTTGGATGTTGACGTGCTGAATCGTCTTTGTAATGGTACATGGAGTTATTTCTCACTTTTTATAGTTCTCTTTGTATAATATTTACATTCCTGTGGTTGCGTTTGGAAAATGTTGCTCGGTATATTGTGGAAGCTTGAATGTTTTAGGAAGCAGACGACTTTTGTTTGATCAGTTGTTTGTGTATCAACATCGGCTTAGTGAATTTGCGTCGAAAATTCTTCATGTGTATTAGTATTTTCTCTTGCACAAGTCAAATCTTTTATGGTGTGTGCTGAAGGTGAAAATGATGTTAAAAAAAGCGTCTTTGCATTAATGAGAGTATATATTCCCTATATTTGTGATATAGGGAATAATAATAGTCGCTAACATTCAGATCTGTTGGTCACATTTGAATATTTCTTTTCAGATATCATTCTGATTACAACTTGTAAGAAATGGATGACTATATAATAGCATATTAAATATTTTCCTAATTGTTTTGCTTTTGAGATGTCTGCATATCTGAATTTAGTTTTAATGGTGTCCTGTATTCATTGTCCCTTTGTAGGACTCGAAGAACGAGCTGCGTCCACGTCTCTGTCACATAAAGAAAGGTGCCACCGGATATGGCTTTAATCTTCACACAGAGAAAACAAAACCCGGCCAGTACATCAGGGCGGTGGATGAGGACTCACCGGCAGAGAAATCTGGACTTCGGCCTCAAGATAAAATAGTGCAGGTATAATACACCATATTTAATCAGTCATTTAACAACTGTGTGTGAAGCTCAGGAATGTGCAGCAATCAGCTGTAAGCTTTTGGCCTTAGATAATGGATATGAGCAAGTGAATCAGTATTAAGTGATTCAGTCAGGGACAGACAACAGTAGAGTTGTTTTCAGGTGTACCTATGTTCTGCTCTGGCTTTGTTTGGAACATTTTTTGTTGGCAAACTTAAAACCAGACAGTATTGTTTCTAAAACTTCTAATTAAGGCTGTGCAATATATATCGAATGGACAAAATAAAAAGTCTATTGATTCATATTAAACTCTATTTTTTATTTTGTGGTGTCATAAATTTATTGTTTACAGTAATATTTTACTAGGGATGCAGGCGGAGATATGAATAACAGCATTGTAAGGCCCCGTTTACACTAATGCGTTTTAGTTTTTAAAAACGCATACGTTTTGCTACGGTTACACCATCCGTCCACACTACGCTGGAGTTTTCGAGCGCTGAAAACGGAGCATTTTGGAAACGCTGAAGAGGCCGTTTTCATTCTAAAACGTTGCTGCTCCGTCTCAGTGTGGATGGGGGAAAACGGAGACATCTGAAAACGGAGGCGGGGCTGCTGACATTCGCCTCTCTGATTGGGGCTTTTCCTCAATATTAAGTAGCCTAACGTTACACACAGTTCAGTCCTGCATCCTCTCTTTGTAAGTTCCGACTTCGCAAGTTTGATATGAAAAACAGACTTCTGAGGACACGGGTAAATCTTCAAAGGGAACAGTGTACTTTATAACTTCATTCACATCACCCTGGCTACGTTGTTTCACTTTCTCAACAGTAAAATGAAAACGTGATTTAAGGAACTGCCTATTTTCATTTTGATATTAGCAACTTAACAGACAGCAGAAATGTTGAGGAGTTGTGCTGCATATATGAGTGTCGTCTTCACTGTGTGGATATTTATAACAAAACGGAGCCGATAACAACACTGCCTCCTTTCATTTTCATAGATAATACGAAACATAACCTCTTTTGCTGAATATCAGTTTTAATAATCAAAAATGGCCATTATAAACGTATAACAGACAACAAGTTTATACATTATAGGAAATAAAGGCAATCGATCATTCAATATACAGAATGTACGCGGTTACATTAATTATTAACCTATCTGCGCTTAGCCAAAACACGTTACTTGTGAACAAGTAATCGATTCAAAAGACCAAAATTGGGGAATATGTCTTTAGATAAAGACAACAAGATTAATTAAATATCATGTTTAGCAAATATAGTGAGATTAGATCCAGCGGGAGATGCTTGATGAGCAGTCCAACCAGCACAGCTCTCACCTGGGTAGAAATGCTGCAGCGCTTGCCCGAGAGTGTGTGTGTGTGCGTTTTGGTGTGGAAGGAGAGCAGTTCAGAAACGCTGGGTGAAACGCTTGTGTGGACGCGGATCGTTTTCATTCTAAAACGCCGTTTTAAAACTAAAACGCACTAATGTAAACGAGCCTAAGTATATAAGTTTTGATGTAGGACCTGTTATCATTAGTTTTTAAAAGTTCTGAATAAAGTCAGAAATATGATCACATGTCTATCAATAAATCTTGATGGATTGGAAATCCACTTTACCACTTTTCATGAATGGCTGACTGAAATGGTTGCTGCTCTTAAGCTTAAAAGAATTTGTTTTGCTAGGGCAGATTCTTCTAAGAAGTTTGAAAAAAATTAGTAGCCTTTTCCTTATCTTTTTAAGAGTTGAAAGTAGGGCACTTGTTATTCATGGGCAATTTTATTTTTACTTAGCTCTCCATTTTCAATGTTTTGAGTTTGAACAAGTAAACGTTGATGGTGTATAATATTTACTCTATATGGTGCATGTTTGTTTGTTGTTGTTTTTTTTGTTTTGTTTTTTAAAATTATTATTTTTTTTTATTATTAATTTACTGGACATCAAGGTGGTGCAGTAGGTTGCATGATCGCCTCACCGCAAGAAAGTCGCTGATTCAAGCCTCGGCTGGGTCAGTTGGCATTTCTGTGAGTTTGCGTCTTCTCCCTGTGCTGGCATGGGTTTCCTGCGAGTGCTCCGGTTTCCCCCACAGTCCAAAGACATGCGCTATGGGTGAATTGGGAGAGCTAAAATTGTCCGTAGTGTATGTGTGTGAATGAGTCTGTATGGATGTTTCCCACTGATGGGTTGCAGCTGGAAGGGCATCCGCTGCATAAAACATATGCTGAATAAGTCGTCAGTTTATTCCGCTGTGGCAACCCCTGATGAACAATGGGACAAAGCTGAAAAGAAAATGAATGAATGAATTAAATTAATTGACTTATTTAAAAAAAAAAAAAAATTATTTTCTTTCTTTTTTGTATCATTTATATAAATAGTATTAAAGATTGTATATTTTTTTCTGTTTTGTGCTTATAAAAAACTTATAAAAATGTAAAAAAGTATAAAGAAATACTGCTTTACATGTAAACTATATATATATATATATATATATATATATATATATATATATATATATATACACACACACACACAACCCTATTATATAACTATTAACTGATTGAATTTTATTATATTGTTCTATAAATATAATTATCAGAATATGAATTAAGATTTTTATCATACTGCTCGGCTGTGCTTCTATAGAATGTAACTTCTTGCTTGTTTAAATTTTACTATGATCCTTATATTCGTATTCATGGGGAAAAGTGTACCATAATTTTACAAATGTTTAAAAAACTAACAAAATTAAGGTTTGTTTTCTTGTTTTTAATTAGGTTTAAGCTTTTATTAATATAATAATACAGGATACATAAAATGACAAGAGTGACAAAACTCTTTTCACACAGTGATATCTGTAAAAATTCAGAGATTTTCCAGAGCTTTTTTACCGGTAAATTCAAAAAAGCGATTACGGATGTTTTGGAAAAGACCGTTTACAAATCCATTGCAAAATACTTGTAAGTTCTGACATTATCAACCAGAAATGACCTCTAAACGGCTGCGCTTGTATTTGTAAACATAGAAGGGGTCAGGCTTTTGTTGATGGTTTCACTTTTATTTAAAGCTTTAGCATTCATGCAGCTGCTTTTGTCCCAGAGACATGCAAAGGCAGAAGCGCTAGTCGCAGCTAAATGTTTGCTCACTTGACTACATCACAAATTCTGTGGATGGATAAGTAGTGTGAACAACTTCGATGAAAACAAATCGAGGAACACTTTTCGCATGTCGAAATGTACATAATATGTGAGTGTGCTGGCGCTCACTGGAGCACTACTTCACTTCCTGTGCACACGCGTCTAGCAACTGAAGCAGAGCTTGTAAACAGACAGCGGCTCATCATAAGCATTTTATTGATAATTCTTTACACAGTTGGCATTATTAATGAACATAGAAACGTTATCTGATAAACATGTAGCAGCTAAATGTGTCTGGAAAAAACATTCAATGCTTTTATATTCATAAACAGCGCAGATGTACATGCGTCTGAATGTTCTGATTGGTTTTCACATCAGCGTGTTCTAAATGTGAACGCGCTCTTTCCGCCATTTTCTTTCTGCGTTCACAGTAGCTATGTTTCTTAAAAAATCAGTTGATGGAAACGCCAACATGCGCGTTTAAATGACTTTATGCGTATAAAAAACTTTTTATTCGATAAGAAAAGATGTGCATTGTAAAACATCTGTAATGTTGTTTTGGTCATTTTAAGACGCCTTAACCATATTAGTATTAGTGTTATTATATTATTAATGACTTTCAGAATCAAGAGCATTTGTGCTCTGCATCTTACACCTTCAAACGCCACTGCGCATCCACTGTGTGTCAGTATTGCCTTCTGAGGTGCAAGTCATTTATTAAATGCAGAAAAGATTCACGCAGCTTCTCTTATCGCAGCAAATTCGGTTTTTACTGTTGATATTTGGCGTTAGATAATCAGTAAGTGACGATTTGTTTGCTTTGACTCGTTGGATGGAAACGCTGCTTTATTCGCACATCTTTAATGTGATAATCCAGTTCTGCGCAAAAAGTTCATTCGCATTTTTGGATGGAAACATAGCTACAAAGCAACATTCTGGCAAATTACCGGTAATCTTACAACTTCTCTTTCGGAACAATTGCTGGTAATTTTCTGGAAAGGTCTGTATGTGTGAAAGGGGCTAAAAACTGCAATATTTCAAAATATTTGTTTAAAAAAAGGCATTATTTGGACATTCTGTTCATTAAAGAATGATAAAGAAATAATTACACAAAATAATTAAGCAGTAAAACACTGTTTTTACAGCACTTTAGTTTAAGTACTAATTCCGACTGTTAACTACTAGCTTATGACCTGCCTGTTATTAAGATACTGGCTGTTTAGTAGTACTATTTAAAATATGATTTTATTCAACATCCCTAATCCTTCCAAACACCTAAGCCCTACTACTGCCTAGCTAGATTATAATAAAGCAGCTAATTAGTAGTTTATTGAGTTAAAAGTCTTAGCTAAAGGTGTATTTATAACAATAATAATATCTTAAAATAAAGTATGACTGGTTTCTGGAGTTTTTCCTTTTTTTAATGGTAAAATGGAAATTGAAGAAGCATCTTTAAAAAAGACAACAGAAAACAATTTTAATGCTATAATATATTTTCGATAAAGTAAATGCAGCCTTTTTGTCATTTATAATTATTCATTAATCAGCCATTTTGTCTATTTTGACTCTCACTGACAGCCTTTAAACATATTGTACAGTTGGTGCTTTCTTGACTGCACATAAATATTATACACAAAGAATATTTTGTAATTTTAAGTAAATTGCATTCACTAAATTGACATCAACCAGCAGTGATCCCACTTTTTTTCTTTTTCTTTTTTCCACAACTGTGCTCCGGGCATCCTGAGTTTGAGTCCATCTTGCTAGAAAAGAATAGTTGATTAATACATTTCAGAGATCAGTTTATGCTGATATTAGAAGTAAATTTAGATATTTATATGTTTGCAGACATGGAGAAAAATTCATATTTATATTTATGGGCTAATATATTAGTTATCGGCCTCTATTTAATTTTTTTTAGTGATAACATACTGGGATACAAAATACATAATGTTATTATATGTGTATAAGTCCCAGACTTTTCCCGATCCCAAACCAATCTCTCCCATACCCCTTTCCTTCACCCTCTTTTTCTCCAACTTTGTTATATTCTCCAGTTTACTGTCCTGTCACTATAAAGGCAAAATAAATTATTAAAATTCCTAATTAATCGTGCACTATCAGAATCAAGTATTGTAGAGTATTATTTTGCCTATATATTTTTCAGTTTGACTCAGAATGTTAAAGCTTAATGGCTGAGCGGCGTGTTAATCTCATTATCTGAGAGTGAAGGAGTGTTCAGTGTAATGACTGTCTCTGTGTGAGTGCTGGATTAGTGAGCGGCGGAGGAGAGTCCAGAAACACGGATGTTATCACACCACCTCTCACTGCTGATATCAGCACACGCTCAATACACTTATTACTCTCACAGACACTGAAGAAAGTTCTAGAAAGACTGATAGGGAAGAACAAGTCTCTGTTTTGCTACATTCATTCATTTCAAATAGGCTGTAATGATAAAAAATTTATATATATTTTAGTATGTTATTTTCATGTAATTTTTTATTATATATTTTAGGGTTAATTCATGTTTAAAATAAAAGATTATTACAAAATTAAAAGTATATGATAATTATTTATAATAAAATAGACTTGTTCATGTTTTGGATGGAATTGTTTTTTTTAAATGCACTGTATAATATACTGTACATATATTTTCATGGTATTGACAAAAGCTTCAAAAAAAGTCTCTTTAACAGGTACATGCTAGGGTTGTCACGATACTAGATTTCGGTACCAATCAATACTGAAGTTTAAAAAAACGTCCATTTCCAGCTAACGTTTGAGCACTGTTGAGCTACAATTCATCAGTGGATCGCTCATATGTCAGCTTATAGACAAACCAGCTGACCAAACAAAACAGTACGATCAAACGAAGCATTATCCATGATAATGTGTAGAACAGCCATAAATGAGGTTGGGGTCGTGATTTCGTTCCTTTCGAGTGCGCGTGTTTTGAAAAATTCGACAGAATGGCCGATGTGGCAACGCAATCTCACGGTCATTCATAACTTTTTGATTTAGTAGCTAATTTGTATGAATTCGTACAGTGTAATTAGTACAATTTAGTACGATTTGTTCATCACCCAATAATGGTTGGGGTTAGGGGTGGGGTTGGATGCCATGCCTTCTTTTTAAAATTGTACATTTCGTACACTAGTTTGACTGAACTAGTACAAATTCGTACGAATTAGGGTCTACTTACACTATGCTATCTGAACCGTGCCCAGACCTGTTTCCTGGTTAATTTGAGAAGTGTGAGTGCTCTGAATCGATTCACTTGGGCTTTGGCGCAGTACGCTTGTGTGTGAGTGCAAAACGTGCCTAACCGTCGAAACTGAAAGCGAGACATGACTTTTAAGTTTCATTTGGATTTATTAATCATTCTTACTGTTCAATGAACGCAAACTGTCGTCATTAATTAAAGACGCAAACCCCTCACTGCATAACAGCTGCGCACATTCAGCAAACCTCCTAATTCCTGCAGCACAAGGACTTAGATTGTTTATGAGCATCAAAAGTGGCTGATCTGTTCGGCAAAATATTTAACTGCGTGTCCGTGCATATCAAACGACTTAAATGAGATAACTAAAGCAATCTCCACTGTGCTGAACGAGAGCGCTTACTGAACATCGCATCATTGATGACGTAATTGTGCCCATGCTCGAATGTAATGTGAGTGCGGGCCTTCGGGGGAGACGTGAGGGGGGATAAGCGTGCTTTGGCCCGGTTCAAGGCAACTGTACATAGTGTGAGTACCCCCTTAGCCACTAAACTGAAAAAACATGAAACACTTGCATTTCTCCGGGAGATCAGGCTAGACGTGGTCATGAATATTCTAATTAGCATGTGACATCATCTAGCGACTTTTAAGCAGGCTTCTTTGCATTAAAAGCATTGAAGATAGTGTAAATCAGTATGCAAATATAGCTTTGTAACAGTCTGTGGGCATGTGGTTTTTCAGTTTTCACACATTTGAAAAAATCATGCTCTGTCACTGCATGAAGACTGGCATAGTTGTTTACTCAGAGTGTAGATTTGGTCCTCTTTGGCCTGACTGAGAAGGTTTTTTTTGTCTTAAAGACACGTCTCATTTCCTTCAGAATGGCCTTTCTCTGAGCGCTGGCTTCATTCAGCGGCTGTGCTTGAAAGCATTGAGTGTTTTCACGCTCTCAGGATCCTTGTTTTTAGTTTCAGTCCCATTTCCGTATCTCATCTCAGATTGCGGAGAGCTGAGGCGTTTAATGCAAGACACTGTAGCTCAATAGGGTAAAAAAACAACAAATAATAGTTGTCACCATACTCCCCTAGCTGATTGATTACATTTAAAAGCATGGTTCATCCAAAAGAGGAAATCTTCTCACCATTTACTCAGTCTCGAGTTGTTCTTTACTTTTATGAATTTGTTTTTTCTGTTGAAGAAAAAAAAAACAGAAGATTCTGACGAGTGTTATTAAGTTGAAACGTTCGAGGTTACTAAAGTAACCCTTCGTTCCCCGAGGAGGGGAACGGAAGCACTATAAGTGGATTTGATTGTAAAATCCACGCATTGGGAGGTTCGGTTCAGAAGCTACTCGTCTGAAAGAGTATTGAACGGGCCAATTAAGAATGAATTGGCAGCGCAAGCCTGCGCAGGTGAGCGGCATAAGCAATCAACTGAGTATATAAGCTCACCTGGCGCAGCAGACGCTATCCTTTTTAAGCTGAAGAGACTTTCAACAGCTAAGGGACAGTCATTATGGCGACGGAGTATAGTGCTTCCGTTCCCCTCCTCGGGGAACGAAGGGTTACTTTAGTAACCTCGAACGTTCCCCTTCGGGGGGAACTTCAGCACTATAAGTGGATTTGATTGTAAAATCCACGCATTGGGAGCCCATTGAAAGCGCCATAATGACTGCACCTTACCAACACCCCCGATGAGGAGATAGTCAAGCAAGCGTGACGCACCCACATCATGGGGGGCGCGGTCCTCCAACGTGTCTCTGGCCCTAATTTATCCTACTTCAACAGAAGTTTTACGGATTTATATATATTTTTTGGGAAGTCGTGAGCATCTAGATAATTCTAGGAAAATACGACAGTACGTTGGGAAGCGTGCAATCCCGATAGGGAGGACGCTGCGGAGGCCATCCGTTACCCAAGGGGGGATAGATGGCAGAATTTACATATGGACTAGCCCTAAAAAGGGGGAGTACGCATAGCAAAAGAGTGGTTAGCGGGGAGGGAAGACACGGGTCCGCCCGGGGGGGGGGACTTAACCGTGGCTGAATAAGCATATGGGATCGCCTAGTGGGGACCACGCATAGCAGGCACCTTTACCCAAAACGCGGGCTGACCAGCGGGCAGACCTACAACGTAGTGGGCCAGCAAGTGACTCCTCCGCTGAGTCAGTGCTGGGGGCCACGGAGGAATCTGCAGGGCTCACCTGACGGGGAACTTTACTGACAGATAAAAAGGCGCACGTATCTCCGTGTTAGGGAAAATGGCGCAGCAAGCGTGTTTCAACACCCTACCGAATTGTTTCCTCAATCACCAAGGGTTACCTAATACCCTTGAGGAAACCGGCTCCACTCGCAGATTGTAAAACCTTGCAAATGTGTTGGGTGTCACCCAGCCCGCAGCTCTACAGATGTCTGTTAGAGGGGCGCCGCGTGCGCGCGCTCGAGAGGATGCGAAGCTCCGAGTGGAGTGCGCACGCGCTCTCGGGGGACGCGGCTCATCTCGGCTCTGATAGTGAAGAAAGGCATCCACAATCTAGTGGGAACTTATTTCGGTACGGCACTTCCCTGCTGCCGACCGCTATAACAGACGAAGAGCTGCTCAGATGATCTAAACTCTGAGTGCGGTCCGGATAATACGCAAAACGCGAACTGGACAATAAATAAGGGCTGGGTCTGCCTCCTCCAAGGGCAGCGCTTGCAGGCTCACTACCTCGTATTAAAACGGAGTGGTAGGAACCTTGGGCACATATCGCGGGCGGGGTCTCATACGTGAGAGAAGCCAGCCCAATTACAGGCACGAGTCACTGACCGAAAAATGCCTCCGGGTCCCCGACCCTCTAATCGATATCAACGCGACCAGCAGAGCTGTCTTCAGGGACAGAAAATACTGAGTCGAGGATCGAAGGGATCTGACGCGGCTTGTGTAGCGAGGGCGAGATCCTAAGAGGGCATGAGAGGGGGCGGGGTGGATTAATTCGCTTAACGCCCCTGAGGAACCGGATGATGAGGTTATGCGTTCCCACGGTGCTGCCAGCCACCGCGTTATGAGAGCGGAGATGGCAGCCACGTAACCTTGAGTGTGGAGGGCGACAGCCTGCTCTCCAACTTCTCTCGGCGTAAAGAAAGCACAACGCTGATCTGGCAAATTACGGGGGTCTTCTCAGCGAGAGACACACCATTCAGTGAATAGACTTCACGTCAGGGCATAGGCGCGCTCGGGGAGGGGGCTCTAGCCCGAGTGACGGTATTAGCTAAGTCTTCCTCGCGTCTAAAAATCTCTTCAAAGATCGGCGAGGGTGCCAGGTGGTGCCCTGTCCCTGAGAGAGTAGGTGCTCTCTCGAAGGGACTGCCAGGGGAGGGCTATCGCGAGGGAGAGCTCTGACATCCAGGTCCGGTTGAGCCAGAGGGGCGCAACCAGCAACCTGTTCCTCGTCCTCCCTGACCATGCACAGTAACTGCGCGAGCAGGCTCACTGGGGGAAACGCGTATTGCGCGTGCCCCGAGGCCAGCTGTAAGCCAGTGCATCCGTGCCGAGAGCACTCGGTCAGGGAAAGAACAACTGGCAATGAGCGATCTCGGGGGAAGCAACAGATCGATCTGGGCTTCCCCGAATCGCGCCCATATCAGCTGAACAGACTCGGGGTGGAGTCTCCATTCTCCAGGACGCAAGGCTGCCGTGAGAGCGCATCGGCTGCACGGTTGAGCTTGCCTGAATATGAATGGCGTGCAGCGATTTCAGCCGCGGATGACTCCAGAGGAGCAGACGGCGGGCGAGCTGAGACATGCGGCGAGAGCGCATACCCCCTATACGGCTGATATACGCCACCGCCGCCGTACTGTCCGTCCTGACCAGCACGTGTTGCCGCTCCAACACCGGAAAAAAACGGTGGAGAGCGGGGAACACTGCCAACAGCTCCAGGCGATATGCCAATGCAACTGGGTACCTTTCCACAGGTCCGCAGCCGCATGCCCGCAACGCACAGCCCCCCAGCCCGTGTTGGAAGCGTCTGCTGAAACGACAACAAGACTGGACGCCTGTTCTAGAGACACCCAGGCCTGTAGGAACGAGGGGTCGCTCCAAGGGCTGAGGGCGCGGCGACACAGCGCAGTAACAGAGACTCGGTGTGCGCGCGCGTGCCATGCGCGTCTGGGGACTCGATCGTGAAGCCAGTGCTGAAGTGGTCTCATATAGAATAATCCGAGCGGCATGAAGCGGCTGCGGATGCCATATGCCCCAGGAGCCTCTGAAATTGTTTCAGTGGGACCACTATTTTACTGTCGAGCTCTCTCAGACAGTACAGCATCAGCTGAGCGCGCTCTCCGGAGAGGCGCGCTGCCATGGTGACCGAGTCCAGCTCCAGCCCGAGAGAAGAGATCCTCTGCACGGGGGCGAGTTTGCTCTTTTCTCGGTTGACCTGAAACCCCCACAGGTGGAAGTGCCAGAGCACTTTGTCTCTGTGCATAATCAACTCTGTGCATAATCAAAAGAGAGGGCAATTCAGCCAGTCGTAAGAAATTGAGTATGCAGATGCCCGCGAGCCGAAGGGGCGCTGAGGCACCCTCCGCGGGCTTGGTGAGGACCCGCGGAGACAGAGAGAGCCCGAAGGGGAGGGCTTTGTATTGCCAAGCTCGACCTTCAAACGCAAACCGCAGAAACTGTCGGTGGCGAGGAAGAGTGGAGACATGGAAATACGCGTCCATCAGGTCTAATGCTGCAGACCAACCCAGAGGACGAACGCACCGGAGGATGCGCTTCTGCGTGAGCATTCTGAACGGCAGCTTGTGCAGGCAGCGGTTCAAAACGCGCAGATCTAGGATTGGCCGTGACCCACCGCTCTTTTTGGGCACGATGAAGCGTGGGCTGTAAAACCCGCTCTCCATCTCGGCTGGAGGAACCGGCTCGATTGCATCCTTCGCCAGGAGGACAGCAATCTCCTCTCGCAAGACAGGGGCGGACAGGGGGCTGACCCTGGTGAATACACACCCGTGACTTGGGGGGCCGTTTCGCGAACTGAATCGCATAGCCGAGTCTGATTGTGCGTATGAGCCACCGCGAAGAGCTGGCCCGCGCTAACCAGGCAGGCAGAGCTCTCGCTAATGGACTCATCGCTACAATCGCTGACGTACCAGCAGTGGGGCAGCGCGGAGTGGGTGTGCTGATCCGGGAAGCTCGCGGGTCCCACGGAAAAGCTGGAGGTGAGATATTTGCTCTCACTCCAAACCCGAGCTCCGGAGGGGAGGCTCGAGGGGTGGGAGAAAGGAGACCGTCCTCCCAGCGCTCGTGAGCCACTGGCGAAACGCACCGAATCTGCAAGCTAGAAAGCATAGCGTCCCAGACTGGCAGATTTCGGGCTGTCACATCTGGGGAAGTGAAAAGTGCCCTTTCATAATGTTTTCATGGCAGTAAAAAGTGCCGTTGGAAATGGGGCCCCGCCCTCCAGCGGGGAAAGAGCAAGTTCCCTCTTCTCCAGATGGCCTGTCCCAGGGGCGCTTCGCGGTCCGTTGCCGGACTTAGCGGCGTTCTGGGCAGGGGGGCTGCCTGCTTCCGAGGTGCCCGACGCGCTCGCTTCGCCTTAGGCGTGTGCGGGGGCGGAGCAGCTCTCGTAGGCGGGCGCCTTCGGCGAGGAGCAGGTATGAATGGCACGGCGGGCGGAGCGGGCTACGGACCGCCGATAAGACATCACCCACCAACTGCTCTCTCACCGCCTTGAATTCCTGGGTGAATTCACAGACAGTGTCGCCGAACCTGGCTGGGGATATGGGGAAGTCAAGAAAGCGGACTTTGTCGACTTTGCGCATATCAGCCAGGGGTGGCGCTCCTGGACCACTAATGTGGACATCGTCCTCCCCAACGCACACGCAGCGGACTCAGTAGTCCGAAGAGCTAAGTCGGCGGCGGTGCGAAGCTCGTAAGCCTGGGTTGGACCCACCCTCGTGCAGCTCGGCCAGCGCCTGCGCTTGGTAGCGCTGGTAGGTGGCTATCGCATGCAAGGCGGAAGCAGCCTGGCCCGCAGCTATGTAAGCTCTAGCTCCGAGGGAGGTAGATAACTTACAGGCTTTGGATGGGAGACGAGGCGGACCCCGCCAAGAAGAGGCGCCGCGCGGATTTACCGCCATCGCGCACTCAACCTGAGGAATCGCCACATACCCCCTGGCTGTTTCACCGTCAAGAGTGGTTAGGGTGGAGGAACACGCAGCACGAGCAGAAAAAAGTGCTTTACAAGACCGCGTGAGCCTACTGTGCACCTCCGGGAAGAAGGGAACGCCCCTCTAGTCGGTCCGGCCGCGGAGCTGGGGGATAAACCATCTCCAACCCACGGCCGAAGCAGCCCGGGAAAGCACGGCTAACATGTCCGTTTCAGGATCCGTAGTGACAGCGCTCACCAGCCCGAAGGGGGCGAGCGGGTCTGGATCATCATCGGACAATGAAAGCCCACCCTCCGATGCCGCGGTGGACATCTGGTCTCCGGTGTCATCGGGCGTAAGGGCTACCATCTGTTAGACGGATCGCTTCCTCCGCCCGAAGCTTGGATGGAGCGCTTAGAGGAGCGGGAGGTCCGCGGGCCCGTGGGCGACGGATTATCTCTCGCTGAAACCCTCAGATCTGCCCGAGTGCCCGCTGCAGAGCAGGGGACAACTGGGGTGGTTCGCCTTTTTGCAAAGGCTAACCGCGATCTTGCGCAACAGTCATGGCATCGCGATGACGACATGAACTGCCCGCGAGCAGCGCATTAACATGCTGGACCCCCAGACATGTAACACAGTGCCCGCGCCCATCATCCGAGGACAGGAAACCACCGCATCCAGAAACGCACAGTCGGAGCGCCGTCCTGATAAGGACGTGCTGCACGACTGTGTTGCTCTTTCTGTGAAGTTTGCAACTTTATACGCACCGCTCTGGAGGACCGGACCCAAAGAACGCCAGGCAAGGGAGAAACCCAGCTCGACCGTCTGCCACTGCGTGTACACACTCTGGACCGGGAGAATGCTCTCGTTCGCTCAGAATCGCTGGTCACAGCAGGAGGAACCCTCATCGACTCGATCAGAAAGTCTCTGAAGCGAAAAGGATAGCGTCTGCTGCGCCAGGTGAGCTTATATACTCAGTTGATTGCTTATGCCGCTCACCTGCGCAGGCTTGCGCTGCCAATTCATTCTTAATTGGCCCGTTCAATACTCTTTCAGACGAGTAGCTTCTGAACCGAACCTCCCAATGCGTGGATTTTACAATCAAATCCACTTATAGTGCTGAAGTTCCCCCCGAAGGGGAACCATTGACATCCATAGTAGAAAGAAAAATACTTCAAATGTCAATGGCTGCTGCTTTTATTGTCTCTAACAGAAGAAAGAAACACAAAGAGGTTTGAAACAAGTACGTAAATGATTACAAAATTTTCAATTTTGGATGAAATATTGGTTTAAAAATTGATTTATTTATTTTCTATTTTTGGTATTACATTTTCTAAAATATATCAAAATATGCAAATAAGACTTTATTTCATTATGACCTTATTTAATTATTTCATCATGTGCATACACTTCTTGCACAAAAATCTGAACATTGGATGAAGTCAGGTACAAATAAATACTAGTTGACAGCTAGCTCTCTGCAACTCTCACATTGTCACCCACTGAAGCTAAGCATGGCTGTGCCCAGTCAGTTCCTGAAAAAGCTAAGTCGCTGCTGGAAGTGGTGCAGGTGAGGTCAGCTGGGGGCGCTCAACCTGTGGTCTGTGTGGGTCCTAATGCCCCAGTATATTGATGGGGACTCAGTGACCATGTTAAATCAAGGTCCTGACCAAGTGTGCCGCAAGCCTGCGTTTGAGTGAAGGTCTCTGCCGTTAGGGGCTGGCTGCAGTACAAGTCATAAAGCCCGCCTCCTCCGTGTTAATGAAGGAGACTTGAGCCCAAATAAAAAAATTTATTACACTTGCAATAAAATGTCCCGAATAGGGTTGTAACGGTATGAATTTTTTACGGTATGATAATCGTCTAAAACAATACCACGGTTTGACGGTTTCGCGGTATACGGTATGTTACAAATGTTAGAAAATAATAGAACAGTGAAGCAAATTTGACTTTTAATAAATTTTAATAATATATTTTCAGTTACTATAAACAACACCACTTACAATGAACAAATAAAAAAATATGAAAATAATAAATAATGTGTCAAAGTCCAAATAAACATGGTGCAAATCCTCAGTAAAAAATAGATATAAATATTTACTATACTATAAATAGTTACATAACGAAACTAGATTCAATATGGAACATTCTTAGGTTTTATGTGCCAGCATGGATATGGTTGTCTGTGGATATGGATTTGGATATGGTTGTCTGCAATGCAGACAAACAGCTGCACCTTCATTTGCGTCTTTTGAAAACAGCAAGAGCAGCAGTTCGTCTTTGCTTTGTCACTGTTTTGTCATGTTTCTGTGCTGCTGTGCATGCAAAAGTACTTAGTATGAGAATTATTTCATGCAAAGCTTTTTTTTTGCGTTTTGTTTATCTCTCATTTCGTGTCGTTCAAAAAGCTCGTTGTTGGTCCACAAACAAAAGCGAAACCTATGCTTATTGGTTGTGATATAGCAAGTTTGAACCAATCTGGGCATGGAGGAGGGATAATGCATCAATGTATCATGTCTGGTTTGTCCGGAGACACAGTGACGAGCGTTTCTTTGTCAAATCAGCGTAGTCAAATTTTGATAACGTAACCGCACTGATTCCGGAGCCTCTGAAAGTCCGCGAATGTTATGTGATACAGCACTGGAAAGCTGAGATTCTCTTCTTTATGCCAATCTTTGAATTGTATGAATCAGATCAGCGGATCAAAAGTTATTAAACATTTAAGAGCAATACTTATTTTTAGCCGCGGGCGGCTGTCTCGGTCTTTAAGGGTTAAAACCGTTGATATGCAATTGTTCATGGTATGATAATCGTGCACGTTCAAATCGTGGTAGACCGTCATACCGGTATATTGTTACAACCCTAGTCCCGAAAGATGGTTCTGGTTGATTAAGGCACTGGTTATTGTGCTGAAATAGGTGCAGATCTTCATTTTTGTAACAGTTTGTTTTTAGCAGTAATTTAATGCTAGGCGTGTCATCGTGATTGACAGCTGTGATTGACAGTTTCTCAAAGCAGCGCGTCTGAGCTTCGGCAGGAGACTGAAGTGTTATAATTCGATTTCTTTGTTATTTTACCATGACAAAATGAGTTCAGCAGTAAACTACAGTTTCTGACATACATGATCCTGGTGGAACACTGTTTATTCGCTAAAATCAGGGCTTTTTTCGGGCTTTATTAGTTTGCTGATACACACCTAACCACCCAGATAGCAAAATACACTCGGGCTAGTTCCGGCTAGATTCTCGCCTGCCGGAGACTTACCCCTCAGAGCTCAGACTGACTACCTCTGCTGGACCTACTCCGGATGTCTGGACTCACTGCCCGATTCCAGCCCGAGTCAATCGAGCCAGATGCGGTGGCCTAGCGAGCCGGCGCTGCCGCATGCGAGCCGGAATCAGCCCGCGATGCCGCGGGTAGGTTATGTGCTGCGGCCCGGAGCGGGCGCGATTAAATATATAAAACCCTCATATTTGTTAACGTTATTACATCCATTTGTGTTGATATGACAGCAAACACATGCTGAGTAGTTCGGGGGGCGTGGTTGATTTTACATAAAGCGTTTGGTTGGAAGCTCGACTCATTTTCGCGGCTCCTCCTCTGGCTCCATCAGACAGTCCTTCTGCGCATGTCAAGGCTCCAATTTCAGCAGTCTTTTGCGACAGTTTGTGCCCGTCAAGCAGGCGTTTTGCCCTCAAGGCGTTCAATGGGAAAAGGGGCTGTCGCGTCGTCCATATTTTTAACAGTCATTGGTCCTGACTCTCGTGGTCGTTATAAATCCTAGGATGTCACAGCATCCTGCCCAATTTTTCCCATTAGCCTCTGTCCATCATGGCCTCCTAACCATCCCCATATCATAATTGGCTTCATCACTCTGTCTCCTCTCCACCAATCAGCTGGTGTGTGGTCTGGTGCAATATGGCTGCCGTTGTGTAATCCAGGTGGATGCTGCACACTGGTGGTGGATGAGATTACCCCCAAAAAGTGTAAAATGATTCGAGTGTCCAGAAAAGCGCTATATAAATGTTTTATATCAAAGTGTAAATATTTTCAGTCAAATGTTTTGAATGAGATTTTGGAAATCTTGTTCTTTTTAATCTTGCTTATTCTCTTAATTATTTAAAAAATAATGTAGATGACACGAAAAAAAAGATTTTCAAAAGATTTTGCAGTACAAAGTTAAAATAAAATCAGTCAGAGTATCTACAGTGTGAACGTATCCTTTAAACGAATTTAGAATACAGACATGAATAAAAATGTGGTTTATAGAAGTGCTAATGAAGTACAGATCTATGGCAAAAACAATTAATTTGAGAAAACAACATAAACATGTTTTTTTTATTTGTAATAATGATAATAAACTTTACTTTTATAAAGCAACTTTAAAAGTAACATCTTTAAGGCAATTATATTTCAAATCTACAGATGTAAATTAATAAAGTGTGATCAAAGAAATGCATCCAAGATTTTGGATTTTTTCTTTTCGTTAAAAAAAAAAAAAAAGATTTTGGATGTTAAAAAAAAACAATTTGAAAAAAAAATCCTGTTTACAGGATTTTAATTTAAGGACATTAATTTACCTATTTAAGGATAAAATCATACCATCCTCGATGAAGTAAATTCTCTCTCTCTCTTTTTTTTTTTTACTTGGCCTAATGGCCTCTTGGTGTGTATGCTGTGCTAAAGGCACTCATAAGAGAGCTGTTGTTTGTCGGCTGTGTTTTAATTGCCTGCTGAACGGGTGTGTGGGATCTGCATTCCTGAATACCCACTCCTGCCCTGAATCTCCCACACAGATTCCTTAGGCTAGGGCATTATGGGATTGACCAACAGAAGATCACTCTTTTCCCAGGTGTCTCCTCTTTGGGAACAAAGGTCATGGGATTAGTCTTTCTGTTGAATCATTAGTACTTCAAATGAGCAGGGCTGGAGAAAGGAAATTTGATGTGGCTTGCTGATAAACTCTGTTGTTTTGTGTAGGGTTTGTCATAAATTCCCTTTTGTATTGTCAGTTTTTATTCGAACTGCACTGATGTAAAAAGTAGTAATTAAGTAATAATAGACAAAAAGAAAAGTGCAGATAGGTCAGAAAATAATAATTTGACTTAAATTCTAGGTAAAGGTTAGTTAAATGGTAATACTAAAAACTTGTTTAATGTAATTGTAATAAATGTGATTTACTAATGTATAAATAGAATTGAATAGAATACAATAATTATTATTTTTTAGATGTAATTCAATTCACCATTAATTGGAATTTTGCTTTTACATTTATTTTTTATTTACTAACTATAATCATTCATTCATTTTCCTTTCACTTAATCCTTTTATTTATCATGGGTCACCACAGCGGCATGAACAGCCAACTTATCCTGCATATGTTTTACACAGCTGCAACCCAATACTGGGAAACATCCACACACTCTCACATGCACACACATACATTATGGCCAATTTAGTTTATTCAATTCACCTATAGCGCATGTCTTTGAACTTTGGGGGAAACCAGAGCACCCGGAGGAAACCCACGCCAACACGGAGAGAACATACAAACTCCACACAGGAATGCAAACTGGTCCAGCTGAGACTCGAACCAGCTATCTTCTTGTTGAGAGGTGACAGTGCTTACCACTGCACCACCGTGCCACCAATTTGCAATGAATAAAACCTAAATTTAGTTTATTTCTTTGATTTTTATGTTTATTATGCAATTTATTTCAATTAACTAACAAATTACCAATCAAATAATTTTAAAACATGAACTACATAACACAGGATAGTGAATTTTTATTTTTACACCATAATATTTTGTTGATGTAATTGCAGTTTATAAATAAATGCATGCATGCATTTATTGCATTGCGTTTATAATACATTCAAATTAATTCATTGCTTTTTAAGGAATGAAAAAAAGACTAATGAATTACTAATAAAATGTGAATAACATACAATAACTAAACTATTTTTATGATTAGAAAATATACTACTTTTTAATATAGCTCATCAAAAAAAAAAAAACAGATCATGCGAACTGAGAAACTCAAAATAAATTTCCTCCACACAAGTTCCACAGCTCCTCCTTATCACTGAAGACTCTCTCTCTCCCAGTTTTAAAGGGGATGAATTAACATTGTATTGTTTTCACAGGTCAATGGTATTTCTGTGCACACTATGCAGCATTCAGAAGTGGTGGCGGCCATTAAAGCAGGAGGAGACGAGACCAAACTTCTAGTGGTGGATCCAGAAGCAGACGCTTTCTTCATGAGCTGTGAAATCCTGCCAACCGAGGAGCATCTCACAGGTACAGAGGGACAAATTAAAGGGACAGTACACCCAAAAATAAAAAATACCTCATTATTTACTTCCTTTTGTGTGGTTTTAAACCTTTATGAGTTACTTGGTATTTTGAAAAGTCCTATTTGCTGCATTCCCAATATCTCACTTGTACTATGCCCTAAAAGTATGTATATTTTTGTGAATAAAAGGTATGTGCTTATGATTGTGTAATTATACAGTATACAAGCTATAGGACATATTCCTTCCTCATTAACTGACCATTATGTAGCTTGGCTTCGTGCCCTGTCAGATATCTTCTCTGGCTGTTAATAAGCTATTTGTGAGTCTTTAATGTAGGAAAATCTTCTCAGGTTTTTGCATAATTTTGCATTAATAAGAAGTTAATGGCCAAACAGCTCTTCACATTGTTGTTGTAGATTCAATAATGTGGAAAACATGCATTCAAATAATTTCCAGTTGGTCAGATATTGTCATTCAAATATCTTTATCGAAGCAAGCCTCTTCACTTAAGTAAATGATGAGTTGTTTGGAAAAAAAATGTGAACCTAGGAGGAAAAATAACAGGGAGAAAACAGATGACTATAGCTCAGTTATACTACAGACAAGTTTTGAGTAAACCTCAGAGTATTCTGTCAGATCATTCTCATCCGATGCACCATGAATTTTATCTTCTCTCTTCTGGTATTTGACACTGGTATTCCTATTATAGTAAAACAAATCGATTCAAACTTTTATTTATCCACTTAGCTGTAAAGTTTTTGAATTTAAGGTAGATTTAAATGTGTTTTTCAGTATTATGTGTGACATTCTTGTATGCTGCAACCGAATTGCTTTTGGGAAATGAATAAAGACTGATTGACTAATTTTAGCTGCATCCCAAATCGCATACTTAAAGAGCCCCTTTTATATATTAAAAAGGGTCATATTTAGGCTTTAAGGGTCTCCGTCGACAGTCTGATATGCTTGCAAGGTCAAAAACACTTTCATTGTCTTATAATATGCAATTTTTCATAATTATCCCAGCGACTTCCATATGATTTGTTTAGCGATTCATTTGTTCCCAAAACCATCTCTACCCAATTTTTTTTATTTATCCTGGAAAACTCCCGCAATCGCAAACACCCACCCTGGTCCTACGCATTTTGGTACGGTCTGTAAAACCCCCGGGTCACCAACATTGGCCGCAGCGGCCACCCAAAACATGCTTCATAGTAGTTGCTAACACCACAGTAAACAGTACTCAGTTCTCAACAGTGGTATTCAGACACCTCACCCCGAACCTAACCCCCAGTCTCCAGATTTTCAGGGAAAGATGTTGTGAGAGCCCAATGCAGAAGTGCATTAAAGCAATGCAGTTAAACCCCAGCATATTGCTCTATTCTTAACCATGACACACATTCAGTATTAATCCACACAGTGGCAAAAGCTGAACTATTTTGAAGCTTGACTGCTGCACGTGTGTAGGAACAGCTGAGAGTGGCTATAAAGTTCCTGTCAAGCTCTGACAAAGTCCCATACATCGATAGTCTTTTTTGATCCTTCCTTTAACAAATGGCTGACTAATCCCCTGTTGTAAGCGTGTAGATTGCAGAAGCACTCGTCAGAAAAACAGCACAAGGCTGGGCTATAATGCTGAGGTATTTTTGCAAAATAAACTTCAACCACCGACTCTTCACAGCTTCATCTTTGGGTAGAGAAAATAACACTAACTTTCCCTCACATTTTCAGTAATATCCAGCTGAGCACAGCATCTACATGACTTGATTCAACCGGGACCTGCTGAAATGTTTGTGGGGGGGCCGCAGATTTAAATTTTCCCAGGTTTGTGGACGCAACAATTGGGCGAGGCTTAAGTTTCGTATCGACGTCACACCGAATTGGCTAAAGACTCATTATCAAGACGATTAATTTGGAGCACTTTGAGTCGACTCTTTTATAAATGAATCAATAGTTTTAAACACTGTGCACTTTTAGATTTAAGCCTTAGATCAGGGGGAAACTCGGTCCTGGAGGGCCGGTGTCCTGCACAGTTTAGCTCCAACTCTAATCAAACACACCTGCTTATAGATTTCTAGTGATCTTGAAGACACTGATTAGTTTGTTCAGGTGTGTTTGACTAGTGTTGGGACACCGGCCCTCAAGGATCAAGTTTGCCCATCCCTGCCTTAGATGGATATTTCACTTCACTTAGAGCTGTGTTACACACTACATGCAAGGTCATTCTCAAAAACCCATAATAGGGGCTCTTTAAGCATTATTTACACTATTTTGTAATCTAAATCGTGTACGTAGTGCATTCACGGTGAAATATTATTTTTATTCTAGAAAGAATAAGTGCTCTTTTAATACCCGCATGATTCACTTATTCAACTGTTAAAAATAAGTGTGGAATGTTGGACACTTCACGCAATCATATAGCGAAGAAGGCGGAGCTATCAGGTATTAACATTGGATTACTTTATTTGTATTGGATTGTTTAAGCAAAATTTTCTTAAATAGAGGGTCATGCCACCTTACACTCATGGCAGGTACAATTTGGTAGTTTAGTCATTTTTTACAAATTTGCCAACCGTCAAACATCATTAGGGAAACAATTGAATTTCCGGTTGGTAAAAAAAACATTACTGTTCTATTTGGGATGACAATAAAATAATATACTTTGCTGTTGAGTATGTAAGTGTATAGTGTATAGTGTATACTGTGATATTTGGGATGCTGTGTTAGTGTCCAGTTTTTATCAAGTTACTCACTGTACCTCAATAAACTCCACACTGGAAGGGCTTCAGGGCAAGTACAATACAACTCGAGCCACTGTTCTCGAACTTTTATTGCGTACACATACACAATGTTTGTCCTAAAAAGTAGACTGCCTGATTACTGACGTTACACTAGTCTGTCAAACTTCGACTTTCTTCCTCGTTTATTTAAGTTGCTAGTAGGTTATAAATCAGCAAGCGTACCGGCCCCGAACAATACCTGAGAGAAAAAAAAATTTAACTTGCGTCTTGATTTATACACAGACACAACCTATCACACACATATCTATAATCTATCAGAGTTATGACACATATGAAAATACAACATAAATGTGCCTGCATTTAAACTTACATGGCAAATATACATACTTATATTTGTTCTTCAAATACTCTGTAGCATAATAACATCTATCTTTAATAATATACATATGCACACAATAGCGACACATACTGGAAAGTCTTATAGTTAATCTTGTGTGGGCCTGTCACAATAATCAATATATCGACTCGCTTATCGCACAACACATAGACATTACCTCAATATAGACAACAAAATTTAGACATAACACATAACGCCTAGTCTTGTGTCCACCATGTTTGTAGTTTGATAACATTTTTTACCCCCGTTTGTAGTTCTAAAACGAGTCAAATTCACGTCAACTTTGCTATATATTGTGGGCATTATTAGCCCTTAGAGTATGCATGAACCACCTGGGTAACATTGGAATACTCATCTCGACATACTTTGATTTGGGACACTAATTCTATTTTCGAATACTTTTCAGGATGGATAGTATGAGAATGAGGACACAGCATTGACTTCCATAGTAGGAATAACATTACTCTGAAAGTCAATGCGTGCCAGCTGCCAGCGTTTTCACAATATCTCCTTTTGTGTTTAACAAAGGAAAGAAATTCGATTAGGTTTTGAACAAGTGAAGGGCGAGTAAACGATATTCTTTTTAGGGTGAACTATTCCTTTAACCTTCTTTTTTGATCTGCATTATCTCATCATTGACAATTAGTGCGCTTTTGCTGATCAGATGTAACTCCTGTTCACTTTGTCAAATGATTTGACACATAGTAACAGACTGCTAGTTAAACATCAACCTGAGGCCTGCGGTGCCACTGTCTGTACAAGAGAGCATCAGCTAAAGTCAACACTTACTGCCACTGTGTCGTCATGGTGATCATGACCACAGCAACAGTATGAGGAATGGGGAAAGTCAACCACCCCCCATCCCAAATTGAGCTAGACGGGCAAACAGCACATGCTGGCAGTGCAGCCACACCACTGAGATATGAGCCAGAATAACAGCATATTTAATACAGCAAAAAAGCTGAAGGCCAGATCAGGGAAAATGTCCTTTTCCAGAGACAAATGTGTTAAACTTTAGTGTATTTATACAATTAATTATTAATGATACTTGCCCAAACATAATGTGCAAACAGTAAAATAAAAAAAAAATACTGTTTCTGCAGGAGGCTTAAAAAAAGCTAAAATTTGTAAATTAAATTCTTAAATTCACGAAAGTGTTGTGTTGTAGGTCATTAATAACTCTAAACAGGTCTTTACTTTTTCTGCAAAAAATATTTAATTTTAATATTTATTTAATTTGAATAGATATTATTTGTTTTATTGTGTTGTTAAATTTTCTTTCAGTAGCACAAAAATTATCTAAAATGAGACCAACATTGTAATACTGACTCCCAGGGCTGTTTATGTTGAAGTTGATATGTGCACCATGTTGGTGTTTCGTAACATCTAGTTTTTACAAGATGGGTTGTTGACTGTGGGGGAAACCGGAGGAAACCCACCAAACACGGGGACAACATGCAAACTCCACACAGAAATGCCAACTGACCCATTCGGGGCTCGAACCAGCAACTTTCTTGCTGTGAGGCGACAGTGCTACCCACTGAGCCACCGTGCCACCCCAACATTGTCTTGTCATGCTCTTTAAAAGCATTAAAAGGGATATTACATAAGGCATTAGTTACAGAGATATTTTTAAAGAAGATATTTTAGACAATGCTGGAAAGCGGTAACCATTAGTCATTTAGGTTTTTCTTGCTATGGATGTTAATGGTTACCCTTTTCCAACATTCTTCAAAATTTCTGCTTTTGTGTTTAAAAATAAAACAAAAACTCAATCAGAGTTGGAACAAGTCAAGGGTGAACTATCCCTATAAAACTTATGAACTGGACTTTAATTTTTGATTGTGTATTCATCTTTAAAGTGGAAAAAGATACTTTAGATTATTCAAATCTATTGTAAATGAATAAAATAATAACAACTTTGAAGACATTTTCATTAGAGGGTTTTTTACGGAACCAAAAAAGGATTCTTTAGTGGCCTTACTGTAAAAGGATTTTGGTTCTTTCTGGCACATTTATATTTATTTAGTTAATTAGTTAGTTGGTTGGTTGGATGGTTGTTTATTGGATGGTTAGGTGGTTGGTTGCTTGCTTGGTTGATTTGTTTTTTGGTTAGTTAGTTAGTTAGTTAGTTAGTTAGTTAGTTAGTTAGTTAGTTAGTTAGTTAGTTAGTTAGTTAGTTAGTTAGTTAGTTAGTTAGTTAGTTAGACAGACAGACAGACAGACAGACAGACAGACACTCCTGACCTAGATGCTTTTTGAAGTAAATGGCGAAACAGGTGAAAAATAAAAAAAGATTTATTTAGTGAACGACTGGCAAAATGGTGACGTTCAAAGAAGCTTGTCTGGAGGCTGTTGGAGTTTGAGTGAAAGGATGTTGACCGCTGCTCCCACACACATCTTTTATTCATAATTTCTGTCACAACAGCCATGTTTCCCAACTCTCATTCAAATATGAAAAGGCCTTTTGCCTGTTTCCTGTTTTTCCTGGAAGGAAACTCTGTCCAGCCATTGTGCTGTGATTCTAAACCCTTTGGGCAGTGGCTTTTTTAGTTAATAGCAGTGATTGGCAGAATGACTGGATCTCGCATCAAAGCATGCAGAACTGTTCATCACATTATACAGTAGGAGTCAATGGAAAGAGTCATACTGTTCCCTTTATTCACACATATTGATGTCAATTTTCAGCAGATGGAGGCAGTTATTAGCTCATATGTGAAATTTATTTATTTTTCAAACATTTCCAAGGTGGTGACACGGTGGCTTAGTGGTTAGCACTGTCGTCTCACAGCAAGAAGGTCACTGGTTCAAACCCTGGCTGGGTCAGTTGGCATTACTGTGTAGTTTGCATGTTCTCCTCGTGTTGGCGTACGTTTCTACTATTTGATTAAATAGTAATGACAAGATTTACAGGAAGACTAATAGTTTTGCCTTCAACTGTACATGGAAAATTAGTGTGCATAAAACTTTCGTTCAGGGTGTTTCCCAGCACTGGGGTTCAGCTGAAAGAGCATCCGCTGCGTAAAACAAATGCTTGAGTAGCTGGTGGTTCATTCCGCTGTAGCATCCCCTGATAAGTAAGGTACTAAGTTGAAGCAAAATGAATGAATGAATGAATGAAAATGTTTGTTCATGCTTTATGTTTCGTAAATGTTTTTATATGGTTGTGCAGGAGAAATAATAAATATTAAAAACTGATTATACCATATTTAAAGTTTGTAACATAATTTTTTTTTTGAGTTTTGATCGTGTAGAGGATCTCAAACTTGGAAGTGAGAAGCTCTTTTTCTCAAAATGAAATTGTGGTAAAAATGTTAAATTAAAATGGCAATTGTCTTCAAGGCTAAAGTAAAACTACAGATAGTAACTTAACAAATGTTTCTGATTCTAGAAGTATTTTTTGCTGATTAATTACATGACTAAAGATGAATAAACGACAACAGGATATGATGTCACTGAGGTGGCCATAAAACTTTTGTGTATGCCTGTGCGTGTGTGCATGAGCATGTGACGTTACGTCCTGATGGCTGTTTTGACTTGTTTTACAAGTTTCCACAAATGATTCCAATATCATCACATTAATACACAACAAATGCATTCGTTCTGCTGAGCACACAGCAGTCGATTACAAATATAGATCATAAAACCATGTTTTGCATCTTGGTTTTAAAGATGAGCGTGACCGTTTTTTTTTTTTTTTTTTTTTTTTTTGTGGTCTGAACCAAAATAGCCAAGAGCAGAGTGCGAACTAAAGTAAAATGAATGCACAGATACAGCTAGAGTCAAAATTATCAGCCCTCCTGTGAATTTTCCTTTTGAAATATTTCTTAAATTATATTAAACTAAGCAAGAGGTTTTTTCACAGTATTTCCTATAATATTTTTTTCTTGGCTAGAATAAAAACAGTTTTTAAAATTTTTAAAGACCATTTTAATATTATTAACCCCCTTAAGAAATGTATATTTTTTCAGATTGTCTACAGAACAAACCATTGATATACATTGACTTGCATAATTACCCTTAACTTGCCTATTTTTTTCCAAATATGTTTGATTTTTTTTTTTCCTTTCACCCCCATCAACTAGGCATACAATAACAATGCAGCCTACAAAACAGCACACGTCCACACCCTTCTTATATATGTACAGTGCTCAGAATATTTGAGTACAGTCCATTTTGAAGATGAATATTTTGATCCATTTCTCAGTCAATATAGGCAATGTATTTTGGTGCATTTAAACAAAACAGATTTTTAAAACGGATATATTTATTAAAATAATATTTTAGTCACCAATCATATTAAGAAATCGAAAAATTATGCAATTAAATTCAAGAAAAATATTGCAAAAGAAAATTACAACCTACAAAATTTCAACTGAATCTTAAATTTTTTGGGGCTTTTCTTGATTTTTCCAATTTTTTAAATTTCAATGTTATATTTTTCTATGACATAAACTTGTTTGTACTAGATTTTGGACCATTATTGTAAGTTACTGTGTTAGATTAGATCCAGGTTTAGCTTCAGTACTGACAAATCTAATGTACATGCACAAATATAATATTGTTTAGCTTTCTAATAAAAATATGAATTTAAAAGAGAGAATTGTGAGGGGTGTACGTGTATATAAATGCTGTGCAGTGTATATAGATATACATTTAAATGGCATAACTAAAACAAATAAAATAAAATTAGTAAATAAAAATAAAAAATAAATAAAAATAATGAATTGATCCACTTAAAAATACATAATGACACAAAATAACAAAAAAATAATACAATAGAAAAAGAAAATACATGATTACAAACACTCAATTTACATAATATTCATTAGGGATGTCTCAATCAGGTTTTTGCCCTTGTCAGTTGATTTCGAGTATATGCCAATACTGAAACTTTAATACTTCTATAATACATTAGAAAAGAATAAAGAAGAGTGAAGAAACAAAATCCAGGATGTTCCTTATTTTAATTTAATTCACCTTATTTGAACATTTAAACATAACAAACAGAGCACTTCTGTGAGGTAGCTTGAACTATCAAGTAATAAATAACATCAATTCTTTACTTTTGGACTTTAGTGCAACAGTAAATTTAATAACATCTAATATAAAAACAAACAGCACCTCAACTTAAAATACCTGGCAAGCAATCCCAAATTTACATACCTCACAGTTTGTTTTGGCAATGTTGTCTTCATTACAATACCTCCAGACCGCAGACATGCTAGTGCTTTCCACTTCAAGCTGCTTCCGCGTTCTACTTTGCCGTCATTTAATCAATAGCGTCTCTGCAACAAAGTGATGTCATACCGCATGCGCTGCTGTTTCTGTGTGAAGTCAAGAAAGAGGTCTAGCTCTGTGCCACCGCATAACTATAGAGGTGTTAAAAAAATAATGAGAATCCTGATCATAAGGTAATGTCCAATTCCAATCAAGTCTGAAACTGCGTGATCGGGCCCAATTTCCCTAATACACATCCCTAATATTAATATATGCTTGCCAAAGATAGTCAAAGTCCTTCTGCTTGCCTTTAATGATATAAATGAGTCTCTCCAGTTTAATATAGTTTACTAACTTCCCTAATTACCCTAGTTAAGCCTTTAAATGTTACTTTAAGCTGAATACTAGCATCTTAAAGAATATCAGTATAGTCAAATATTATATACTGTCATCATGGCAAATATAAAAGAAATCAGTTATTAGATATTAGATATTAAAACTATTCTCTTTAGAAATGTGTTAAATTTGTTTTGTTTTTTTGTTAATCAGAAATTGGGGGAAAGAATATGGGGGGCTAATATTTCAGGAGGGCTATCAATTCTGACTGCAGACTTGTTTTTATGGGTCAGATGACGGTATGTTTGTGTTTCTCCAGGTCCACTTCCAGAGCCTATTCCCAGACGTGAAGCAGAAGAGCAGGTGAGAAACATCTGACACACACACACTGCTGCTCTTTCTAAAAAAAATATCCAGTGCACATATCTTCATACCTCTCATGCAAACCTCTACACTTCTCCAAAACTGGGTGTGCGATGTGCTTTATTTCTGTGAATGTGCTAAATGTACATAATCAGGTCTGATTGGCTGATAAGGAGTCTGAGCGTCAGTGATGGGATTAGGCGGATGACAGTAAATCTGCGCTGTCTGATAACCAGATTTCAGGCCACTTTTACTGCATGGTCCTGAATCTTTTCTCCAGCAGCTCTCCTTTATCAGTGTTACTCCTGCTGAGACAGAAGGATAACCTGAAGCAGATAACCGCTAATGCTAGCTCTCGCACCAGCTATCTGCTCGCAGATAAACTTGTAAGGTTATCCAGCACTAAACCTGGCTCCGCTGGCCTTTTCTTCATCCTCAGACGTTTCTCTGGCTCTGATAAAGGCTTCCTGGCGGAGAGTCTGAGTGCTGTAAATCTATCTGAGATTTGTGAATCATGTGCTTTACATCAGTTCTCAGAAGATGACGGAGTTAATGTGCAAAATATTTCTTAAATGTTTCTGTATGTCAAACTTGCTCATGAAATGTCTCTAAAAAGTTAAACCAACATTTTTCCCTCTGAATTTTATAATCTGGGCTAAATGCAGAATTCTGCAGCTTCTTATCTACAGCAACACAATCATGAATGCTTTACTTTTAATGAATTTTCTAGGATTGGAAGTATATTTACTCATTTAAAAAAATCTGTTTTATAGTGTCCAAAATGACTTCATTTACATGGACATCTGTAATCAAATGATTTGCCTTAATCTGAATAAGATAATAATATGATTAAGGTGTTTACATGAGGTGCTTTTTAAATGTTCCTTTCATGACCCAGTTTGACATGTTAAAGCACATCATTTGATTACGTCACTGCATCACAACGATATCCACATTTCATCCAGAGTTTCATGTCATTTTGAGTGTTTCATTCTTAATTTGTCGACCTTAACTGCAGTTTGGCAATTTCACTTTCATTCAGGAGCAGTTCATGCATGCCCCTCAGTGACAAATGAGATATTGGATGCAAGTATGAACTGCTAGATATGTGTTGTTTTAATGGAATTTGATGCCGCACACCTAATGGGGGAAAAAACTTTACATTTTTTGATGCAGGTGTCTGTGGTCCCTCTCTGACTGGGTGGGTGTAGAGAATAGTGTCAAACAGTCGTGTATGTAAAATGCAAAATGCGGCGAAAATCAAACACGATGGTAATAATTTAAGGTGTTTAGGCATACTCCACATGTCTTAATTCCATTTCTGTTTAGTTCGATTATGACTTTATTCACATTAGGGTAATAAAAAATCATTGTTCACATGTGTGACTCTTAACCTGAGTATTGTCTTAATTGTATTCAATTCGGATTATTGGTGTTGTAAACGTACTCAATGTAAAAAAAAAATACTGGTTGCCTTAAATTTTTAAGCTGAATCTAATGAACCGTATGAGTCATTTGAACTTCTATTAAACTGACTTAAAACAGCTTGCAGAACTCATACAATTAATTGTTGAAGTGTAATAAGTTACAACTTACTAAAAACATGACTTATTGATTATATCATTTTTTTACAGTGAGGTTGACTTTAAATCTTGAATTTTTAAATATCTTTAGATATCCAATATTAGGTGTAAATGTGTTTATTTATGATTTACTGTATTATATTTCATTGATTAGGAATGACTCTTTTCAGTCTTGATAAAATGTAATCAACTTTAAAATTCAGTTAATTTTAAACTCAAACTTAAGATCGCTGGTTTGAGCCTCAGTCAGTTGGCATTCCTGTTTGGAGTTTCTTGTTCTTTCCGTGTTCGTGTGGGTTTCCCCCCACATTACAAAAGACATGTGGTATAGGTGAATTGGGTAAGCTAAATTGGCCATAGTGTATGGGTGTGAATGATCGTGTATGGGTATTTCCCAGTGATGGGTTGCAGCTGGAAGGGCATCCGCTGCATAAAACATATGCTGGATAAGTTGCCGGTTCATTCCGCTGTGGTGTTACTTTTCCTAATGCCAAACAATGAGACAATTCTTGCAAGCATCGTTTAAAAGGAGGGCTTTGTATTTTAAAATTATAAGTTTCTAGAGCTTGTAACAGGAAAAATATTTAGTGTATAAAAGTTTTGGACATTTGGGAATATTATTTTTTAAAACCAAGGATAAAAAATTTAGAACTTTTTTTCCCCCCCAAAAATGTTCAACCAAAAAACACCTATAAGGATCGATATAGAGTTCCTATCTGTTTATTACATTGTATTCATTGATCTGGAATGTTTGAGTTGAGTTTGTGAAGCATTTCTGGAGTTATATTTAGTCTCATATTCTATTAATATTGCAGACGTTTTAATTACATTTCATTTGTAGGCATTTTGCTCATCAAAGCTTTAGAAGTTACAATTAAAATAAGTTTCTTATCGAGTGCAACAAACTAGAAATTTTGCTTGAAATATCAAATTTATATATCAAAATAGAACATCTAAAGTGGTCAGTGATATATGAAATAGCTCAAAAAATCTGACCTGTATTAAATATAAATGCCTTCATGCTCTGCTCTGAAATGTATAATATTTCTATATGAAATATTTCAGTGGGTAAATATTATTTTCTGTATAAATGTAAAACAAAAACATCAGACTAATATACAAATGTAGAATTCAGATGCAAAAACCTCTAACGTTTGCTTCTAGAATGAACATTTCTGTCAACCGCCTATGCTTTTGTTCAGTTTTTTCTAATTAAAGGCAGTGAAATTATCCAATTAATTGCCATAAAATAAAATGACTGAATTTGCACCCAAGAGTCTGAGAAAGCTGCTTATTTCAGTAGAACATTTTAAAGGTTAAAGTTGAGAAGTTTTTGCATCTGAACTCTTTAATTGTTTAATTTGTGTTGTATTGTATTTTGGTTTTTACAAATGCCTTGGAAATTCATAAGAATTTTAACCCCCTAGATGGAGCCAAAGTTGTTTGGGATGATATAATAACTGCTGTTTACCTGCGTCTGGTGTTTACCCTTATTAAATGTTCTTTACATGAGACTGTAGCCCAAAACAAAAAACTCCTGAAGCACATGAGCACTGTTGCCCTGATGAAGGCAGTTTTTTTGCTGTAACTCGTAGGTTTTTTTAAGGATTAGCCATGTGAATAAAGACTTTGAAATATCTTTTTTCACATTTTTCGAGTGCCCTGGACTGATTTTTGCTGTTTATTGTGATGAATCCCTTAACCAAAGAGCACAGACACATTATTAAAGCTACCCCTGAGCACTTTGTTTGATTTTGGGTTTGAGTTTGTTTGGAGGTGTATTCATTTTATGTAATCTTCAGTTTACTTTAAACTGTAAAGTTGCCTTGGGAACTCTTGATTTCTGAGCACATGAGATCCGGTAAATGAGCAATGATTGGAGACAGTTAACGTCAGATACTGCTGGATTTGATCAGACCTGGGACAGTTTTGCAGACTGTCTTCCTGTCTCGTGCACACGCTCTGAAGATCACATGTGCGGATATTGGAACTGACCCAGAGGCCGCTGCATGTAAACAGAGCTCAGGGTCCATCTAGAGGACAGAACTGAAGCTTTTGCATTACAGTTATCATCATTTAAAACGTTGAAGAAAACTATAAATCAAAGTGTTCATCTAAAATCCTGTTTCCTCATTTCATTTGATGTTATATCAAATAAAAGCCTTCTTCTTTAAATATTTCCTAAATGATGTTTAACAGAACAAGGAAATTTTCGCTGTATGCTTGATAATATTTTTTCTTGTGAAGAAACTGTAATTTGTTTTAATTTGGCTAGAATAAAAGCAATTTTTTATTTTTTTATGAACCATTTAAAAGTCCCCTTTAAGCTATATATTTTTTCGATAGTCTACAGAACAAACCATCGTTATACAATAACTTGCCTAATTACTCTAACCTGCCTAGTTAACCTAATTAATCTAGTTAAGTCTTTAAATGTCACTTTAAGCTGTATAGAAGTGTCTTGAAAAATATCTAGTAAAATATTATTTACTGTCATCATGGCAAAGATAAAATAAATCAGTTATTAGAAACGAGTTATTAAAACTATAATGTTTAGAAATGTGTTGAACAAATATTCTCTCCGTTAAACAGAAATTGGGGAAAAAATAAACAGGGTGCTAATAAATCAGGGGGGTTAATAATTCTGACTTCAACTGTATGTAGAGAGAGGACTAATTAAACATATGCTGGATAAATTGGCGGTTCATTCCGCTGTAGCGACATCAGATTAATGAAGGGACTAAGCTGAAAAGAAAATGAATGAATGAATGAATAAATGAATGAATGAATGAATGGACCAAATGTACCAACAGTGCACATCTTTACACTCCATTAAATGCTTTGTTTCAGGTGAATGGAAAAGTTGTCCAGGAGGAAAAGCCTAAAGTAGCAATGAGTCTGTCGAGCTCCAGCACCTCCTCTAACACCTCCACCTCTGCAGCTCCGGCTCCGGCTTCAGCTCAGGCTCCAGCATCAGCTCCGGCTCCAGCCATGGCTGCTGCACCACAGGTGTGTGTCTCCATATACACTCCATATCTCCATACTGAAGCATCAATCAAGCTGTGGCTTACAGTCATTTAGTACAGTTAGAGGCAGGCGTTAGGAAAATGCGGAGCAGTTATGAATTCACTGTAAGCTAAGGTTTCACAGTAGAGAAAGCTTTGAAATAATTGAACCAATTGCTTGGTAAAATGATTCACTGATTCAAAGCATTTGAAACACCACATCCTGATGTTCAAACTGTGTAAACTCAAAGCTTACATTAATATAGGATGTTTACACATTCTTCAGATGTTCAGTTGAAAGTATAACCAAATCAAATGCACTCAGCCTATCAACTAATATCATTAATATTAACACGTGCATAAAATGTGCATTTTAATCAATTTTTAAAGGTTAAATATGTTTTGTTCTAGGCCTACTTTAGGCTCTGCTAAACAGGACAACATGAACTTTTATTAAAACACTGTTTTTTGCTTCTCAAAATTAAAAACTACAGACTGGTAAATCTATGACACCTGCTCGCGATCCTCCACTAGGTGGCGCCTCCCCACCTAAAGCGGAACAGCCAATGAAATTTTGGATTGTACATGTCACTACAGTAAGAAACCTGTAATATAGATGATCATAATCACAATTATTCTTGATCAATATGCTGAGCTTGTCTTTAGGTGCCAACTTGAATATATTTTCCTCGTAATGTAAAAAATAAGCAGGTTTTTCTATACTACACAGCTTATCAGTGTTTTTATTGTAGTAAAACTGTGACTATTTAAATGTAAGCAGTGTGCAAAAACAGTTATAGAATTTTTTACTATAAATCCTTGGATGAGGTTTATAAGAGGCTGAGTTTTATTTTGAGTGCTTTTGAAATCTTTGAAAATCGAGTTTATCCAAACAAGAGTAGTGTACCAAAATAATAATGATCTGAATAATGAGTACTGTTGTTCATTTTAATCAAACCTGTGAAGACACGTTTCAAACCAGTTATGATGGCATAACCAAGCCGACGTTTACTGTAGTCATGTGACCATGCCAATGTGTTGCGCTCTTCGAGTCTCTGATTCAAAACAAAATATTCATAAAGTGTTTTCGTGATGGCAGATCTTCAAAAGCAGCCTTCACATCTTTTATATAATGGTTATTTCATACATGTAGTGAGGCTTCACCAAATAAAACAAAGCAAGTAAAGCAGTTTCTTAAGCCCCGGTCAGATCACACGATTTTTATTGTCAGTTATGAAAGTCACTACATCAGATTATGCGAATTTTCTTTTTTTATTAATTCTTTTATTTTCATTTATTTTTTGATAAAATCTTGACTTGTCGTGGGGACCAATGTGCCAGACTACAGGTTCCTTCACAATCAGTCATCCCTTGACGTCTACAAGCGTTATTTTCCAAAGCAGTCACAAGTGTTGATATAATAATAGTATAATAATAGTCATTTCTGATCTCAATTTCAAACTTTTTAAAATCTTATTTCAGTCTCAATAAACACTGATGCTTGCAGACAATGAATAACTCCATTATTTAAGGGCATTACAACAAGGATAGGATCAAACTTATGATTCCTTTTTAATATCAGGATATTTTCTTTGGAATCTAAACGTATATTTTCCTGCCATGGGTTAATTAAACACTTCCTCTCCGTGAGTGAGATGAATAATGACATTTAAAAAATTAGCAAATATAAAACTGAGATTTGTGATAAAACAATCACAGAGAGGGAATTCATTAAATCCTGATTTAAAATATCATTTGTATATTTTTTTGGAAAAAATATGTTTTTAAAACAAATTTTGTTTGCTATTATTTGTTATCTTAATTTTACTGTATCTTTGGTTGGTCAGTTATCTATAAACAAGAATGTTGAATAATATTTGAGGTTTGAGGTCACAACTTTTCCATTCCACAGAGATTGTGTTGGTTTGTTAAATAAAATAATAATCTAGTCTAAATAAAAAGAAAGTGAAATATTCAGAGTTTCAGAGAAGCCTGTATTAAACTGTTTTCACTATTAATGACAAATTAGAATAAGCAGGAAATGCTTTTGCGTTATATTCACAGCACTGAACATGTTCCCAGATCACCTCAGATAAGCTAACTCTGTTGGAATTATGAGAGAACTCAGAAACTCGTTGTGAGAATGGAGATGTCTGCATATTTGTGCCAGTTTGCCAGATAAAATTGCTTAAAAAAAACAAACAAAAAACACCTTAATATTTTAGAAAAGGTCAAGTTTGCAGAAACAATGATTGACCTTATCCACTCATGACTAGGACCAGACAGAATCTGCAGACATTTTTTGCTATTTCTGTGCAGAACTTTGTTAAAAATCTGCGTATTTATGCAGAATTATTTTAGTAGTATCATAACTAAAACCTTAATTTATGACATAAAATAATACCTTTTTAACTTGTATTTAATGTTTAAAATGCAAATCCAATTACATTAGATCGCCTTCATTTGGTAAACAAAGCAAGTCTCTCGTATATTATCTACTAAAAGACAGAAAATAATACTTTACAAGCTGTATAGTAAATAAATCATATGAATATTTTCATACTAGTGAATAATTATAATGAAATTGAACTGAATGAATATAAATTTACACGAGTAAATAAACGCGCACAATGTAGTAAATACCCATGACCCACCCATAAGTTAATATGCAGCCTATATTCTGATTACCTGACGGGCGCATTAACAGCAGCATCCGCAGAGATAACTGAAAATTATGTGCTCAAATTACAGTGTCGCCCTCGTGATGAAACTCTTCGCGAAAAACGAGAAAAAAATCAAACATGAGAGACTTTCTGCGATGGTGTCGTGAGGCATCGCAGGCATGGTATCAGTTGTTGTGAACTATGCCACATTACACGAGAAAAAAGGATTGAATCTTGTCATGATGTTTATTTGTCATTTTCGAACCCCCACGACACCCTACATCAAGGAAATCGTGACAAATTCGTGTGATCTACCCGGGGATTTAGACTCGCTACTAGAGCTTTGTTTGTAGAGTATTTAACGTGTGTTTTCTGTAGTAAAACTGCATTTGATAACTTTTTATTAAATAACTAAACATGAAAAATATATATTTGTATGTAAATTGGTTATTTATGTACTCTTTTTTTTTTTTTAATAACTTTTCTCATTTAATCCTTCTGTCTGATGTGTTTTTGTTGTATAATGAAACTCTGTACATGATGGTTCTTCTTAATTATAATAATAAATAAAGCCTTTTACAATACCTTTGAACATGGCTCAACTCTCAGAACTGAATCAGTCTGAGTCTATCTCCAGTGAGTGCTGACTGTTCTGTACTGACTGTATGTGCAGGAGAAGGTGAAGGAGAAAGCCTCCAGCGCAGACGCAGGCCTGGCTCTGAACATGTCTCTTCAGCAGGCTAAAGAGCGCGCTCATCAGAAACGCTCCAACAAGAGAGCTCCGCAGATGGACTGGAGCAAAAGAAACGAGCTCTTCAGCAACCTCTGAGCCTCCTGCGTGCCTCTGTCTCTCTCTCTCTCTGTTGTTTTCTTCACTTCTCCTCCATCCCATCATGCCTCTCTTCGCCATCATCGTCAGTCTTTTAAATCCACTTGCACATGATTAGAAAACCCTTTACGTGTACGTTTTAAACCAGTGTTATTCTGTTTGAGATTTTCCTCTGTTGATTTCCTCGTGTTTTTAAAATATATATATCTGATTTAACATTCCTGTATAATGTACAGCCTAGAACTTAATTATTTTTATTTTAAAAAAGAAAGCTTCAATGATCTCTGTATATTTTCTTGCTTCGCTTAGCGTGATATTGATGCAGTATTGGTGACCCTTCCAGAGCGAGTTTGGGTGATTTCCAGCAGCACAAATCCAGATTTGAGTCTTTTATGTTTATGATCAGTTTATAACGTCAAATGTAGAAAGTCCAGCTTTATAATGTTTGTAAATGTGAACCGGGAGCCAATAACCACTGTCTGACTGAATGTTTTAGCTGATAAGGTTTTATTTAAAGTGCTTTGTGAACAGCACATGCTAATATTGTGAGCGAGGAGCGGCTCTGAAACAAGCGTGTGGTGTGAGTTTACTTGTAAATCTTGCACAGTAGGCCTGTTCTGGTATCTTCGCTTCATTCTGTGAGACTTTAAGATGGTACATTTTTAACTCAAATACTGAAATATACCTGCTGTTAAAGTCTGTTTCACGCAGAAATGATTTTTGTTATTAAATATTATGAAAAGTCTGGCTGATGTGACTGAATTTCTATGCAGGAGTACACAGATTCTAGAAAAGTGTCTCAATACTCGTTTAACAATATATATGCAGTTGAAGTCAGAATCATTAGCCCCCTGTTTATTTTCCCCCAACTTCTGTTTAATGGAGAGATGTTTTTCCAACACATTTCTAAACATAATAGTTTTAATAACTCATCTCTAATAACTGATTTATTTTATGATGAAAGTAAATAATATTTTTCTAGACAGCTTAATGTGACATTTAAAGGGTTAACTATGTTAATTAGGTTAACTAGGCAGGTTAGGCAAGTTATTGTATAACGATGGTTTGTTCTGTAGACTATCAAACAAAAATATAACTCAAAGGGGCTAATCATTTTGTCCTAAAATGGTGTTTAAAAAAATTAAAACTGCTTTTATTCTAGCCAAAATAAAACAAATCAGACTCTCCAGAAAAAAATAAAAATTATCAAACATACTGTGAGAATGTCCTTGCTCAGTTAAACATCATTTAAGAAATATTAAAAAAAAGAAAAAATATATTCAAAGGGGCTAATAATTCTGACTTCAACTAAACATTTAATAATGTTAAAGAGGTTCAATATGTATAATTAGATTATAATCCTCACCATTTTGTTGGAGTGCAGTAAATGCACTATTCTGTAAATTTCTGTCGTGTTTTGTCTGGTGCAAACAGCCAAACTGCTCATCAATGCAAAGATGGTCACGTAGCATGGTGTTAGAACACAGGGTTACAGTGTAACCTGCCCACCTAATGGTTACGTTTGTAATATTTAAATTATTTGATAATTAATAACCTCATGTGGAAACTCTAAATCTGCATCTCGTTTCAGAGTCTGCTGCTGTCCACCAGAGGTCACATTTCATCAACCAGCAAATGCTTTGAGAGTCTTTCTGAATGAATGAATGACTGAATAAAATATGCTGTTTTCCACCAAGTCAACCCTGGGTGCTGAAGTGTAATTGGCTAAACTGGCATTGGGCGGGTTAAAATGACCAAAATAAAGACAGACGTTCCGGCACCGAAAACATTTTCAAAAAAGAATATCTGACTTCAGCATTGTTTTTCAGATAAACAAGAATGTTCATTTAGCACGCTTCTTAAATATCTGCAAACATATGATGGTATTTTTATGCTTTAGAAGAGACAAAAACCTACATACAGCACCTTTAACTCATTCAATTTTTACTAATAATAACTCCATCGAGTGGTTTGAAACTACTATCTGTTAAACACAAAGAAGATATTTGGAAGAATGTCAGTTGCTGGGACTCCAATTTCCATAATAGGAAAAACAGTGTTCGACGGAAGAAACTCTTTCAAAACAAGTGAATGATGATAGATTTAAAACTTTAGCGTGAACCATCCCTTTAAACCTCGAGGCATGGTAAAATTCAGACATTTAAATTCAGCAAATGTTAAAAAAACAATTAACTCAAAACAAAATTGGATAGCATGAACTTTAGTTGGATTAAAAAACAAACAGTACCAAAAAAGCATGTTTTTAAAAGGAAAAGGCAAACAAACGTTTAGTAACCTTTTAATTCAGTGTAAAAATTTCTTTTTTTTTTCCCCCAAACTCAACAGATACATTTTTCACAGCCATGCGGAAACAGTTTGAAATGCTTGTAAACAAATTAACATAAAATTTGACCAACAAAAGCTCCCCCCCCCCCCACAGTTTGAAGTATATACATATAAGCTCTATCAAACCCTATAATCACAGCACACGTCATCATCATAATCATCTTCGTCATAAGAAATAAAGCAAAGACCAGATACAGACTCTATCAAAAAAGTTACAAATCCACCACCCTCACCTCTTCATACAACGAGGGTCAACGTTAGTTCTTTTTTTTGTTTTATTTCATTAATTTCACTTTACATTGTTATAACAAATGATTTCGGCTATTTGTATCCAAAAATACAGATCTGAAGATATAATCAGCGGCTCTCCAACTTATAATTACAGACTTATTTCTCCTATGATAGACCTAACCAATGAGTTATCAAATATATATATATATGAATATAGCACCATGATGTGATTACTGAGGACAGAGGGGAAACGTCACAAAAACCCGTGTTAGTATCCAGACCAGAACAACAACTGGCCCTCATAAGATTCATCTCACATTGCTGCATGCACTGATAAGAACTCTACTGGACGACATATTTTTGTTTTTTAACGTATATTTTTGTACTCCCATAGCTTGAAAAAACACAACACAGAGAGGATAAGGCATCAATTCCGCTGACAAAAGGATGAAGGTGAAGTTGTGCGTTGAAATTCTTTCAAGGGTAGCAGCTAAATTTGCCTCAACAGTCGTTTTATTTTCGTTTAAATTGCAGAAACAATTAATATTTTGGTCTTATAATGTTTGTGTATATATATATATATTCAAGAAATTAAACTGAGCTGACATGACTGACATGACCAGTGTGTACCTAAATCCTGATGCTATGAGTTTGGGTTTATAACAAAATAAAAAAATGATGGAAAAAATAAAAATAAATGAACGTGGCTCCTGCAGCTGATGGGAAAATGTGGCCATTAAGTCCCAGTTTGACATGAACACACGACAGTGCCTTACATTTGAAAAACTACACATGCAAACGACACAACAGCTACTGAAGAAACCCACCACGAACAACAACAACATAAAAAAACAGAATGATTCAGTACAAACATCCGCTAAAACTCATAAAGAATAAGAGAGAGAAAAACAAACGGTAAAAAAATACATTGAATTTGTTTTATACAACGAACAAACCATAATTTAACATGGATCTACCTACGACGTGGATGACCATTTACAAAAATCGAGGCAGCATTTAACAAACGCGAGCAAGAAGTTGTTCTTTTTAATTCAACGAACGAAACGGCGATCGAATCGAATGATTTTAGTAGCGCTTTAGCCGTGAACCTTCAAATAAAGCAGAATTAAATGAGATATATACGTTTCCTGAGAGTTCACCAACAACCTTACTGGTATTGAACAGAGCTTATAGTTCTACTAAGATAAACCACTATGCGAATGTGATATAGAGGATGTATTTACACTCAGAAGGATCTAGAACAGGGAAAGCTCAAGTCTAGCGCTTAGAAAATTGTCACAGTTTCTCAATATCTTTCCTTTTAAGTCTCTCTCTCTCTATATATATATATATAGGAGCTGTGTGATTTCTGGATTTCAGAGTAAGACATCGTAAAACAACACAAATATTATTATTGCATAACCTTCTTCTTTTCCTTCCCATGCTCGAAAACAGAAATGCTGTATAGACTTTTAAAAGTGAAGTATGTCACATGTCCAAGTGTGAATATTTATCTCTTGCATAAAATATAATGGTGTACACGCTTGCTTATACGGATTATAAGCATGAAAGAACTACCTATTGCAACGCATCTTCTTTTAGAGGTAGTCAAAATGTGGAATGGAATCAGGAAATGTATGGGATGGGATGTTAGAGGCCAGGCTAGTAAATGAGCTAGCGCTGGATTGATTGATCGGAGACTCGCGAAAGGTAGTGTTCAGGCAGCGGTGATTGCTTACGTTTTATTCTCTGGCTCAAAAACACTTTGACCGCCTGTATTTTAGAAAATGGCTCTTGAGATTGTAATCAAAACCTATAAACACTGGCGTCAAATGTCGAAAAACTAAACAATTTGCATATCGTAATCTTCACTTTGACTTGAGCACATCCCACCGCTAAAGTTACGCTTGCTAATCACATCACAATAAAGCTGCGGTTTGTTTGTTTACTGGTTTTACATTTCGTTTGAAATCCCTGTAGTGCAAATTGTGAGTGTTTTCCGTTAGTCTACTCTACATACCAGTAAGGTTTGATTTCAATACCATCATCCCTCAATCCACTACTATATTTATACGTTTAAATATGTTTAATATGAATGTCATACATATATATATGAATATACTGTCTCAATATAGATTTCTACTATTACCAAACGCACACCCATCCAAAACAAGTGAAACAGCGCAAGAACACACAAGGTACTGAAATGTCCACCCCCAAAAATACCAAAAATTTTTGTCGTCTTTTTGTTTTTCTTCACCAAAAGAGGAAAAATAAGAGATAAAATATGTATAAAAGCGAAGAAAACTTTCAAGTACAATGAACACTGAGGAGGAAAAGTCCATCGGGCAAATTGTTTAAATGAGAACAAAAAATAAAGAAAAAAGTCAGGATAATCAACGCTATCCTTATTATATGAACCAAAATCCCCCCTTTTCTATCTCGCATCAATGACTGAAGTTCTCCTGAAACCTGAAAAGGAACCATAAAAGGAAAGGAGAAAGACCTGGTTTTGGAGGGAAGTCTCTTCTTCTTTCTCCAGGTCTGCTGTGCATCTCTGCGTGTGGGGTTTTTTCCAGTGCTGTTGGCAGTGAGGTGAGAGTCTGTGATTGGCTGCAGCGGCTCATGGCTCCTGTCTGATGTAATAACTGCCCGAGCCGTTGCTCTCCTGGTCCGAGATGCCTTGAGAGAAGGTGAACTCGTCGATCTCAGGAGTCTCTTCTTTCACCTGCAGCGAGGCCTCTGGGAAAGCAAAAAAGGAGACACAAGAATAACAATACGTCAAAGAGAAAACAGACAACTGAGCATTGTTTTAATTTATTTTAGTTGCCAAAGACTAAAGCAAGTTGTAGTTTTCAAATAATGAGATCAAGCAGACAGCAATATGCAGAGTTTAGATGTTTTAGTAGTCTGATAAACTTACCTGTGATGTTTTAAAGGACAGGGCACTCAAAAAATAATAAATGCCATCATTTACTCATCCCCATATCATCAATAGTTTTTTTTTTTTTCAAGAGAAATCTTTTTTTTTGCAAGTGCTGTGAAACTGAAAACGTATGTGTCTGTTTCCACCTGTTATTAACATGGGTTCAAAGGAGTCTATTGTGAGCATTTGCGTTCGTCTTTTATCGAGATTCTTCTGTCATTTTGACACAATCAACACTGTACAAAATATCTGTTAATAACACTTTCTGTATTTTGGGATTCATAAGTGGTTTCAGTTTATTTATGGTTGTGAATTGCATTATGGGATGTTGATCTCTGCTCTGTCAACTTTTAATGATGATAATTCAACCGTACAGTTAAAGAAAATGACTTTTATTGACATGTTAGTAGTTTGAAATAATATAAAGTATAAGTAATAATGAATATTGTAATAAGCTGCTAGGTGCTGCTTGTTTTTCTGTTTCTGTATCGTAATATACAACACCAACCCAGAAAATATATCACTTTAAACTATTTAAACAAACTTTTCAAGGTGAAAAGTTTGTAAGAAATAAAAATGGGGAAAAATTAAAACATGAAATCACAAAATATGAAAAACTGTTAGTTTATGTAGGGATGCACTGATCTGATCAGATTATCAGCTTTTTGTTGAATCGGGTGTCGGCCACCCAGGACCGATCCAAATCCGATCTTGTGCGTGCACTATATTCTATGTAAGTTATAAGCCAACAAAAGCCATGAAGGTAGCCTTTTATAAGGCACTAGAAAGTTGTCATGTAGGCCTACTATATGCCAAGCATGGTTTAATGTGAAGTACAGATGAATAATCACGTGCTTAAAATTATGTTCAGTGCAGCGCCCACCTCCGCTGTGCCTGTCAATCATTCTCCATTCATTCACAATTCAAACTGTGTGTCACGTTCATTATGACAACATAAAAAACTTTCTCCAAGACTATTTGTTAATGTTAGTTTAAATAATCAGTGGAGAAATGCATTTAGTTTTGCATTAAATGGGTTCATTTTGACCTGCAACATGGAGTTCATTGCTGTTTCTAAACCATGTTGCGCTGTGTCTGTTAGATCGCAACACTGGATCTCATGTACAGTTGGTCTATAGGTCTGTTATTTTTACTAAAGAAGATAAATTATTTGAGTTTATAATTAGCAGAACTATAGAAACAGTGTTATGTTTAAATAAATAATAATTAGGACAGTATCAGATCAGATCTGTATCGGTTGATACTCTGAACTTTTGGGATCGTGATCGGATTAGCTTCAAAAATATGATATCGGTGCATACCTTGATTTATGGATATTTTTACAGTGTATGTCATTTCCACTGGATATGCTCGCCAAGAGCGAGTGGCAAATAAAGTGAATGAAAAGGATGTAAATGGCAACTAATCTTTTCAATTGTAATCTTGGTGTTTTTGTAGAGTACAGTGTTCAGTAACATGAGAGTGTTTACACTATAAATAAGCTATGCGATTAAATGCTTTTATGTCGACCTCTGGAAGTGGTCAACAGTGGACAAACTTGGGTGCAACTAGCACATTTTCGCATTTAAAATGATATTTTAGAATGAAAACATAACCTAGGTAAACCTAAATTATATAGTTAACCTAGTTAAGCCTTTAAGTTGCACTTTAAGCTTAATATTAATATGTTGCCAAATATTACATTTACATTCTTATTATAGCAAAGACAATAAAAAGTTATTAAAACTATTACGTTTTAAAATGTGTTGAATAAAAAAATCTCTTTTAAACGGCATTTGTATATTATAAATATTTGAAGAATTTCAGAGGGAGCCTTCAACTGTAAACACCAACAATTATAAAAAAAAATAAAGCTTTGAAGTCAAACGAACTTCAATTAGCAACAACACTTTAGTTTAGGTCAAAATTCATGCTATTAACTACTGGCTTATCACCTGCCTATTATTTAGATATTAACTGTTTATTAGCAGTTATAAAGTATAATTTTAACCTCCTTAATCCTAAACTCAACTTCTACCTTATTAACTATTAAAAAGCAGCTAACTAGCACTTTATTAAGCTAGTAGTTTCGGTTAATGGTTTGTTAATACCAGGAATTGTGACCTAAACTAAAATACTACCGAATTATCATTTCGAATTGTTATGGAGCCTTATTAGGCGGTCATTTGGTAGACTTAGAACCATTTTATTCTGCATTGAAAATAAGATATTATTTTAAAATGAGCTCCAAAGAAGTTGATTCGTGACAACATGAGGACTAGTCAATAACAGATCTTACATTTTTTGGTGACTTGTTCCTTTAAAAACCCAAAGCAATTAATTACCAACATCCTGAATGGAAAAAAAATCAGCGAGTCAAAAATGGGATGAAACTGCCCACATACATACACAAACACACACCCAATTCTCTAGCCTTCTTCATCATGCATCTATGGTTAATGTTGTTTGCAGCACAAGTTACTCAGATGCCTGATGGCGTGCAACTGTCCACGCTGGGCCGACCTGAAAAGATCTAGAGGTATGAGCCGAGTGGCGCCCTCTCCCTGAGTGATGGAGAAAGAGTTACCTGAGTTGAGAGAGCGATCACGCTCTACACCTGAGGCGGGAGGTCGCCTGGACCCAGAGAAGTGGGACAGGTAATGGGGCGGAGTCTGCTCTTCATCACCCGAGAAGCTCCTCCTCCTCAGAGGCCCACCCAAACCGATCGGCCTCCTCCCAACTGGAATCTTCCTCTCTAAACACCAAGCCAGACTGAGGTTACCGAAGTTACTGAGTTTACCCAAGCTACCGAGCTCCACTCCTCAACACTGCAGGCCATCGTCCCGCTCAGCCCACAACTCAATTTGAGTGCTACATGACAGAAGGGTGATTGAGATTTAAAATGAGAAACTGAAAACCCTAATGCAGCATCTGACCTGTCCCAAACATTAGCTCTGATTTTCTCGCCCTGTCTCACCTGGGTATGATGGCTACAGTTGTGTGTAGTTACCCATGACCACGCTGAATCATGAAAACTGCCACTGACTATCAAGCAGAACCAGACCAGACCCAAACCAGAGGAAACCAGAGATGACTCCTGGACCAGTTTTGCACCCACAATTCAGTGTTCAGTGAGAGAGAGAGAGAGAGAGAGAGAGAGAGAGACAGAGAGAGAGACAGAGAGAGAGACAGAGAGAGAGAAAGAGAGAGAGAGAAAAGATGGAGAGATTGATGGAGACTGGACTCACTTTTCTTTTGTCCTTTATACTGTGCTGCCTTCTTTTTCTGTTTCGAGACATTTGGCGGTGCTTCTCTTGTGGCTGAGGAGGAAACAGACATTGCAGCCGAGCATTAGGAGTCTTATTATGATATGAAAAGGTGTCATCTTTCAACTCCTGTTCACACACCAATTAACACAACACACAAAAGAGAAATACATGCACAAACGCACGCAAGCCTTTAATCATTAGAAGTTGTCAATAGAACAGCTTGAAAACAAAGTCCACATAGCAGCACGTTTACCTCAGGAAATTCAGTCACTTTCAATACCATTTGTTAGTTCACTAGAGTAATGAACTCGATAAATTACAATTTATTAAAATATTTGCACTATATTGGACGGTAAGTTTTACATAACTTAAGAAGGGATGACTTAATGTATTGGTTTAAAGGTGAAGTATGTAGGTTACTGACTTTTCTAAAGCATAAAAATACCATCATATGTTTGCAGATATTTAAGAAACATGCTAAATGAACATTCTTGTTCATTTGAAAAACTAAAGTCAGACATTCTACTTTAAAAATGTGAGTTACGCACCAGAATGTCTGTCTTTACATGCCCAATGCCAGTTTAGCCAATTATAATTTCAGCACCCAGTTTGCCTTGGTGGAAAACCGCAGGCAACATTTGAAGTGGATCATCCCCCTTCATTAAAGTTGTTCTAAAATTTCAAAACTAGGACAATTTTGAAAAACATTTTTGATTCACTTCAAATGTTAACTACAGTATATTATATGATAAAAAAATAGCACTTTAATAGTGTAACCTCTGCTGATTTTAGATTTAATAATAAAATTTGGGTTATTAGTTGTATCCTTAATTATAGTTTTTTCCACTGTTATTTTTATTTAGTCATTTAGTTTTATTTTTTTAACAATAGAGAACAATAATTTAACAGAAAAAAAAAACATGCTAACATACACTAACGATCAAAAGTTGTTGTTTTTCATCAAGGCAGCATTTAATAAATGTTAAAGTCATTAGTAAACCAGTCATTATTGCTTTTATTACTATTACCAATAATAATAATAATATTAATAATAAGAATTAATATTAGAGTGATTTCTGGAGGATCATGTGACTCTAAACACTGGAGTAATGAAGCTGAAAATTCATCTTTAAAATCACTCTTTAAAATTAATCTTTAAAAATCACTGGAATAAATTTTTTTAATAAATTGTAAACTACTTTTACATTTTTGAACTAACATTTCACAATTTTATAATGTCTACTGTATTTTTTATTAAATAAATGCAGCCTAGGGGAGCAGGAGAGCTTTATAAAACATTTAAAAATCCTACTGAGCCCAAACTTTGACCGGTAGTGTGAATGGAAACGTAGCTACTGTCCTTAACATCTCTAATTGTAAATTTTGTTTATATAATGAGGCATCATTTATTCAGCAAACCAGTTTAATATCAAGAAAAAAAGAAGCTAATTTATTTATGGTTTCAATCTAAACAGTTTAAAACGTTTTAAAGTTGAGAGACAGTAGAAAATTGTAAAAAAAAAACAAAAAAAAAAAACAGAGCGTTGCTTAGAAACAATCTGACCCATCAAGTAGCAGAATGTTCATTGCTGTTTACTCACTCTGTGCGGCAGGCGGCTGCAGCTGATAGCCGGTCAGTTGGCACCAGCCTATGGGGTAGAGATCTGGAGACTCACAGTCCACCCACTGATCATACTCATCCTCCCAGCCGTCAAAGTGAATGCGCAGGAGTCTGTGGACAATCCTGGTCACTGTGGCGACACACACCAAACGCGGCTCCATCAAGTCCACTGCCTCCAGCTTCATGCCTACGCGGAATCCATGATTCGGCACATCCTGAGAGAAAGAGAGGAGACCACAATGCTTAGGGTGAATTCTGGTCAATTGGGACATCCTAGAAATTGAGATTGACCTAGAGACCATTAAGATGATCGAGAAAAATTGTCTCAAATGACCAGAATTCACCCTAATTCAAGAATATACTTCCCAATAAAGTACTAAAAAACTTACTTTGTTAAAGAGCTTCACAGGGGCTGCAATCGAACCTATTTCTCTGAGGTAGTCAAACCATTTAAAAGGGAGTTTGGTGCACCCTGCAGAGAAATGTCAGATTCATGAGCTAAAACAGACAGATTTTGTTCAGAGGTGCTGGGTGTGAGATGTAACGCACCTCTTGGGGGTGTGAGCTCAATGCTGTTGATTTCACAGAAGCCGACTGGGAAGATGGAGGGAGAGGTGGAGTGGTAGCAGAACCAGTCTGAGCCATCAGCCGCCTCGGAACCATCAATCCCGATCATTAGGTACCCGTCTGCCAAAACCTGAGAGAAAAACACAAGATCAATTCAAAGTTAAAATCCTTATTTGCAGTTGTTCATCTGCAAATAAAAAACACCTTAAATGTGAATTTATTTTTTACATGTCTGTTTAAGAATTGAAAAAAAAAAAATAAATTGTATAAAAAATAAATAAAAAATATTGTGCATTTTTTACAAGGGCATATTTTTACCATAGTGCATACTTTTTTTCTATTTAATATGAAATGCCTTTATTTATTACAGATAAAATTTGTTCATTTTAAAAGTGGTACGCTAGTAGTAATGCCTTGACGAAACGTTAACGTAAACGTCTTTTTACTTTTTTTATTCTTTATTCTTTGTTTATTGGTTTTAATGAACATTCAAGGATACCAGTGAACACAAGTATAGAAACAAAAGTCATTAAAAAATAAATTAATGAATAAAAAAAAACATGCAAAAAATCAGAATAAATGAATAAAGTTTAAAAATCACACTTATTATGAAAATACATCTGAGGTGATCACAGAGTCAGAGGTTCATTAGAGGCATCCATAGTTTTTGAAAGACACCCCCTTTGTTTCTTAAGTAGTTTGTATATTGTTCCAAGAGCATTGTTTCATTCAAGAGTTATTTGAACAGTTCAAATATTGGAGGTCGTTGATGGTCCCAGTTAAGCAAAATGCATTTTTTGCTAGATAAGAAAATGATGCTGAGTCTTTGTAGAAGAAGAATTAAGTGTCTTGTTCAATTCTGTACCAAAGAGGCATTGCATTGGTGTTGTCCAATGGAGTTTGCAAAGCTTTGGCTGTGAAGTCCTGTACTGCTTTCCAGAAAAAAAGTCATCTTTTTGCAGTCCCCAAAAATATGCATGATTAATCTTGAATATGTTTTACAACTGTGACACCTGGATGACACATTGGGTTACATTTTGCTTAAATGAAGTGGGGTCACATACATCCCATGCATAAATTGATATATTTTTTGTTTAATTATTTTGTTATTGGAAAGGGAAATAAAAGTATTCTGGCATTTTGTCTCCCACTGATCCTCATTAAAATTATATTCCAAATCTCTTTGCCACACATTTTTAAGTGATCCTAGTGAAGAAATGTAACTGTCTTAATGAACGAGTCATTCAATAGATTCATTCAGAGGGCTAAATCATTTATAAACAAAAAAAGTACTAATATCGAGCTGCATGTATGGCTTGGTGTACATAGATTTTGGTAGGCCGACTGAAAAAACAATAGCCCCGGGACTTCAGGCTAACAGATTTAGCGAGTGACCTGAAGTGATCTTTATTAAATAGTCACTGAATCAAATTGATTCATTCAAAACGAAGATTCATTCAGAAAAGAATCATCACTGTTATTTAAAAAAGCAAAAGTGTTTCATTTGGAAATTTTTTGTGGGTGAAAAAAGAAACATTACCGACCATGTTATACAGGGTATATACAGGAATCCTACAGGTAATTTCAATACCTTTTTAAGACTTTTTAAAGACCTTCTCAGAATATTTTAAGACCTCATCGCCACTTCAAGTTCTAATCAGTATCAAACCTTTAACTTAATAAACAGTTGTTAATAAACAGTTGCAGTTAAATAAATCAATGGAGCACAACCATGCAACAGAATTCAGATAAGCTCGGAAGAAACAAGCTTGAAAGAATAAATTATGAGGTTGTTTTCAGGCATCAGCCACTGTTTAAACTCGTCTTTCTCCAACCAGGAGTACGCAAAATGTACGCTTACGTTTTCCCATTTTGCCATCTGTTTCACTCTATGGTTTCGCTACATGTGGAGAACATCACATCATCTGGTCGGAGGAGCTTGGCCAGACACAACTCGGTCCGAACCAATCGCGTGGATCGAGGACGTCCTTGTTAATATTAGGAGGAAAATAAATATATTTATGCCTTTTTGGAGTCAAACACTTTGGACAACGCTTTTAAGACTTTTTAAGGGCCTTAATTTTCTCATAATTGATTTATCAACTATTAATACTTTTTAAGACCCTGCGGACAGCCTGTTACATCTAAAATCTAACTTTTATTGTTAAATTACAGTCCACTGCAAATGACATGGAAAAAAAAATAAATAAAAAATCAACAACACTTGCAAGCATGACATTAGTGAAAAAATAGCCTCTTGATATTACCATATAATACTATGCTATTATATTGTATAATCTTAAAGGGCAGTGTCAATATTGAAGTGAGGCATTCTAACAAGCAGTAAATCCATGCAAGCCTTAGGTTTTTGTTTACTGCAAAATGAGTAGCATGCTAAGCTTATATCAGTGCACCTTGTTAAGACAGTAACTGCAATATTACCAGACTATACAGACTGCACACAGCTATGCACAAAGTACAAGATTGCACATCACAAACTTTTAGAATCAAACAGTTTTCACCAAATGCCGTAAGTGTTATAGTGTAACAAAATTTCCTACTAAATGGTTATATTTGTCACATTTATTGTCACCTTAAAACTGAATGCTCAACCATTAAATTAACATATTTGAATAAAAAAATAAAATAAACATAACACATTTTAAAATATGGAATGACCTGTGGGAACCAAAATTTTAATGCCCTGTTAGGACCATAATGACTAATGACAAATCTTACCTTTCTTACAGTAGCAACACATATAGCGGAGAGATTTAGAGGGTCTATTGCTTCCAGCTTCATTCCGTCTTTAAACCAATCCCCATTCTGATCCACATCTTTAATCTGTGGATTTAAAAGATGATACATGTGAGCAAGTGGAGTGTATACAAACTGTTGAATAAAAAAGCAATTATAAAAGCACCTTAAGAAACAGCTGTGAGGGAGCATCCATCTGACCCTCAATCTTCTTCGACACCTCTGCAGAGTGCAACATAAGAGACATGTACATCCATAAGCCACAACAAGGTCATCAAATGTTATTTATGCTGAATTGACTTCAAGAAGGTTCATCTAAAACTCCCGCACTGACCGGATCTTTTGAAGCGATGTCCAATGCTTCGTGACCAGCCAATGGAATGGATGAGTGGGCTTAACATGTGACACCAGAAGTCATCAGTGCCGTCCTGGCTCTCCTCGTACACCAGGCGTAACCGGCCACCGATCACTTGTTCCACAAGAGCCACACGAGTGCGGCACAGGTGCGTCTTGTCCACCACTTCCACACGCATCAGTTTCTTAAACGGGTACTGCATGTTCTCCTGAACCTGCAGGTTACACATTTACACAAACAGTTTTTAACAGATGCAGTCTAGCGTTCAGAGATCTAGCACTGTGTGAATGCTCTTTTGGAAAAAGTGTTTTGTGCTCGCCAAAGTTGCATAATAAATAATACATTCAAATCCTAACATGTGAAAGCCTCAAGTGAGCCTTCAGTAATTTTAATTTGCTTATTTGGTGCTTAAACATGTATTATTATTATTGATAAAATTAATGTAGAAGTTTGTAGAATCCAATACATATTTTTACACACAATAAAAGGCATTGATCTGAAATAGTAAGGACATTTCCAAAAGCAATTTGTAAAGGTCCCATGAAATTAGAGTAAAATTGTAGATGTTAATTTTAGTCTGTTAGTTTAAGGTCTATCTGGAATCTAGTGTGCTTCAAAAATTTGCATTTACAAAATATAAAACTGAGATAAACATCCAAAGCTTGTAGTTTGTCATTGAATGGATCAATGATTATTTTTAACGTCACCCTAAGTTCCATATAACAGCCATCTTCATTTGAAAGAATCCCCCTTCCACCTCTACTCTTCCTCCTTTCCTAGATGGGTGGCACGGTTGCACAAACTCTAGTAGGACCGCAGCTTAATACAGTAAATAAGATATAAATAAATATATAATTTTTTAATTGCTAAATTGTCCACAAATTTCTGTGAATTACCACAACAAAATCATTTTAATCAAGTCATTTTTAATCGCAAAAAAATAAATTAATTAAACCCCCCCCCCCACCCCCACCCCCCCACCCCCAAAAAAAATAATATGTGAAAAACTAGGGGTTCTGTATTGATGTAAAATAAAAATGAAACGCCATTGGCTGTTTCTTTAAAGGATGCCCCACCCTCTCTTCATCTTATAGTTGAGATTATTTCAAACATCGAATAAAAAAATTCACATTTTAAAGCACTTAAAGGGATCTTTAAAAAAATTCGTCAATTTTGATAAATACATTGTCAAATAAAAGTATTAATTTCTTTCAAATAAAGTAAATAAAATTTAATATATATCAAGATATATATATGCACATTTACAAATATACATAATATTGATGTTATTTGCAAAAGGTAAAATGAAATTAACAAAGATTTTCACTCTTGTCTCAGTGATAGACTATGATGGGCCATTGAGGTTTGCTTCTTTCATCCACTAAGTCAGTCTGACATCTTTATCATCCTTGTAAACATGTTTTGTGAGAAGCTATTTCCTGGTGTATGATAACTGCTCATAGCAGGCTGCTCTACAGGTTTTTCCAGAGTCTCAGAACAGTTTTATGATCGCTGTTGGGATGCGGTGTCTCACCTTTGTGGCAAACTCTGGCGGAAGAGTTTTGGCTCCAGTGAGTCTTTTCACAAGAAATGCTTTCCAGTTAGAATACTTATGCTGGATGGCTATCAGGACAAAGTAAAAAAAAATATGTTAGCATTCTTAATTATTCCTATTCAGCAATAACTCCTACAAAGTTTTGAATAGCTTTGTGTTATACATACATTTAGGAGGCACCAGTGGCTTTCCACTAGAAGCACACCATCCAACAGGGTGGATTTCTGGGATGCACAGATTACACCAGAAATCTCTGCTCGAGTCGTTATCAAAACCCTCATAGCGCAGAAGAGCTTTAAAACCTGAGGAGGATAAAATAAATCATATACCCTTCTCATTTATAACAAACCATAAAAAATTGTAGGTAGAGACTGGAATCAACAGTACCTGCCAGTTTGACAATCTCTGCTACCCAGTAAACTTTTGTGGAGAGGTTTGTGTCAGAATTGAAGACCTCCACCCTCAGCCCCTCAGCTATGTCACCCCAGCACATACCCATGGGCACCTGAAAGAGTTGTCAAATCATTAACAGAACATTTACAACATGGGCTTTTAAGAAACACAATTACGGTGACAAAAATGATAAATGTTCTGCCGATTTCAACTCACATGTTTGAAACAGCTGACTGGTGCCCCAACTAAATTATTGCTACAAATGTACTGGCCCCAGTCAAAGCCTTCAACAGGAACCACTTCAAGAGGAAAAAAAAATGGTGTTGTGGAATATGATTGCTAGAACAGATCATTCAGGCATATAATTACATAACAACACTAAAATAAGCCATTTTACCTGATTTTGATTTAGCTTGGTTCTGTTGACTTGCTTGATACTGTGCATAAGCTGCCAACTTTGCCATTAACGGCTGTTTCTGTAAGACTTTTGCCTTTTTCGTTGGTGGTTTACCCTTGAAAAGACACAAGAAGAACCCACACAATCTTAAAAATACAGACAGAGAGAAAAAGAAGGAACAACAGCACGTTTTGATTATGTTTCCTCTGAACTTTGTTCTAAATCTAAAGGGTTTTAGGCTTTCAATAATATCTACACATATCTGATAATCTATTGAGCAAATGTAATAGTGTAAAATCTGTAAAACATCACACACTGCCATTCACATTCTTGTCCTCTCACTGGTAAGCCATGAAAAATAGTACTTGTATTTAAACAGTTATATTTTTTTTGTAGAAACCATGATATATTTTTATGTAAAATAACAGCATTGATCGTAGTATCAATCATTGATCAATAGTAAAGACATTTTTAAGTTTTACAAATAATTTATGTAGATTTTGATAAGTTTCTAACCAAATAAATCTTAATTTATTTCAAATAAAGACAATACACATTTAATTCATTCATTTTCCTCCGGTTTAGTCCCTTTATTCATCAGTATCCAGCATATGTTTTACACAGCAGATGCCCTTCCAGCTGCAACCCAGTACAGGAAAACTTCCATACACTCTCATTTACACACGTACACTAAGGCCAATTTAGTCTATTCAATTCGCCTATAGCGCATGTCTTTGGACTGTGGGGGAAACCGGAGCACCCGGAGCAAACCAACACAGGGAGAACATGCAAACTCCACACAGAACCACACAAACTTATGGTTATGGTATAAGTATGAATCAGCGTTTACCAGACAAATATGAAAATTTTTTCTCTCTCATCTGTAAGTTTACCCCCTAAAAATCTAGTTTATATGTATATTTTAATAATGTATGCAGTACCATAAAATTATCCCAAACATTCTGAAATTCTTCACAAAAAGTGAGTCAATCCATCTTGTAAAATATATTTCATATCGCAATGCATATCATTTAAAAACTGAATATTGCAATGTCAATTTTTTCTAAAATTGTGCAGCCCTGATGTGAATCATATGAGTGCTCACAAAAACAAGTCGAAATAAGTCAGAGGTGTCTTTATGAAAACCTAACACAACACACATACTACAACTAGCTGGAAACTGTAATTTGTCTCAAAGTTAACACCCATGTTACCTGAAGTCTTGCCAGTATACTGGCCTTTTTAGAATTGGAGGAATAGCTTCTGGAACAGGACACGCTGCAGAATCTCTTCGTTTTAGAATAGAAAGCATCTCGTACACCAACCATACCACACATCTCACAGGTTGCTGCATGAGAGAGAGGAGGAAAAAAAAGCATATTTACACCACTGAACATATTTATTCTCAACAACAAACCAGTAAACAAATAAACAGGGCACCAAATACAATTTCTCATTAGAAACAATACTGTACCGTTTCTTTTCATAACATTGCTTGTGTCAGGTTTAAAATTAGGGATGTGCAATATGACAATATATGGACTAAATCAAACGTTTATCGTTTCATATTATTCTCTATCTTTTATTTCACGGTGGCACTACAGTAATACTTATAATTCATTTGAGCGCAATTTTACACTGCATTATGTGGAAGCAGACATAAACATGAATAAAAGCATCATGAAAAAGTTGCAATATTGAAAGTGCAACGTCTACATTTTGCAATATTTTATGTTAGGCCTGCATTCATCTTATTTTTCATTAATTTTCATTTTATATTACTTCATTCCTAAAAAATTTGCCCTGAAGTTCTGAAAAAAATTAAAGATATGATCACATATAAATAAGAATGAATTACATTTTAACAGAGTATATCCCTTAAAATGTAAAGAAAAAAGACATTTCCTTTCCATTTAGTGAATGTTTATTAGGGATGCACCGATAATATTTTTGGCCGATATCCATAACTGTTGAGATTTAGAGGCTGATAACCGATATATTACAGCCGATAAATATAAATATTTCAAAATTTGATATTTTTATACAGTGAACAGCTGATTTTGTTTTTAAAAACTTGATAAAAGTTTGAACTGATCTTTGAATAGCCTACTCAAAGCAATAAAAGCAATAATTTCAAAATTGTAGGTGATTATATAGACCTATATTTATGATTTCACATAAATTAGCATGCCAAAAATAAATTACTTCCTTTTCTTTGCATAGCAAATTAACATGCAACTTGATTGTTGCATAAAAATAATAGGTTAAATAACAAAACAAGATTTAATTAACAAACAAGTTAAATAAATAGTAAAACGAAAATGAAAGAACACAGAACTGAAAACAGCGCAAATGTTCTTGAATAAACCGTGTTATAGTAATGTACATATGTAGAACTATGCAATGTCCAAAAAAGCATTTTGTGAGGTGTTTTGACAGTTCAGAGCAACAGTACAAGCAAAAAGATAATACAGATAGACAGTATGTTTTACTTTAGAAAATTCGGCATAAATTCGTCCTATTTGGCGTTTTAGATTCTTTTGAACACATAGACGCTTATTGTCAGACGCTTTTATGATCATTTTTGCTGTCAATAAAAAATGTGAGGAAAGCTTCATTATAGTGCACTGGACAGTTTTGACCCACGCATTCTCGAGGCAGGCAGTTCTGTACAATTACGTAATCTATCAGCTTAAAGATATATGCCTAATTTTGATATTGGATCGATAATAATAACATTAAAAATAGCATTTATCGCCCTATAACAATATGGCCACCGATATATCATGCATTCCTAAATGTAGATAAACTATTAATTAATTGAATTTAGAAAAAAGATGTATATATCTTGCCATATATCTTTAAGAATATGTGATGACTTTTATCATGATATATGATTGTCATATCGCCCAGCCATAATTTAAATAATATTTAGGTATGTTTTTTGACTTTTGTATCCACATGACTAACCCATTCCTGCTTTTCCGTCAGGATAGGTGTACACCTGGCCATTGTTTTTGATGATAGGCAAACTGGCAGGGATGCTGGGAACTTCATCTTCAGTGTCCTCCGAGCTGGAGCTGCTACTGCTGTCTTCACTGCAGCTGTCATACCCGTCAAACATCCCGAACGAATCTCTCCTCTTCCGCTCTGAGCGGGGAGTGTGCTCAGCCTACATGTGACGAGGTGAGACAAAAAAAATGGAGAATATTAAAAAGAGAGAGAGAGAAGGAAGGAGTAATGTTAAATTAAAGTAAGGGCAAAGAAAGACAAAAGGATTACAGCTCTCTTGCACAACCATAATACTTTAATAAATGACCACCTTTGACATGATACACCATGATTAATATTGTAACTAGTAATAACCACAATCTTTAAAAGAGGGAATTAGGAGGCGGCTCAAATCACATTATTAAAATTAAAGGCTTCCAAGGGTCACAAGAAGCAAGTATCATGTACAAAGCACTAAATATTCTACAGTTATCTCAAGCCAGAATATAAAAGGCACATATATATATATATATATATATATATATATATATATATATATATATATATATATATATATATATATAATTTAAATTTGCTGCATTTTGAGAAATTACATATTTATATTCATCAATACTTCAACACTAGACTGTAGAAGGACTCCAATACACTGTGACCTGATTTCAGAATGAACATTTTGGGACCTTTTCTTCCCCTGAAAGAGTACCATTTCAATTCTCATTTCCTAACTTTCAATTTTACCACAAATGAATGCTGTTATTATCCCTATTAACTACAAGTGAATGATTTTAGGTCATATTACAAGCCCTCATAACACAAACAGGCACATACGCTTATCTTAAGCCCTAGTAAGCTGCCTGCTCGTACATAACAGCTCGTGAAAACGTTTTCAACGCATATGCGAGCCTCGTAAAAACTGTGTGTTGGGAAACAAACACAAACATTTCCACATTCATTGGCCTGCGGGTCTATTGCAGCAGCACAAAACATATACATTACCAACTGTATTAGCACCATTTAATAAGACAGCTTATTTGAATGAAATGTTATATGGCATAGAAAGAATTACGAGTGATTCGAATGAGGTAAACGCTGTAGTTTGTGTGACGAGCAGGATCTGTTTCTGACAACCAAAACAAAGAGGACGGCTAACTGCTAAGCCGCTAACTGAGCTAAATCAAGGAAGCGGGCTCAAATAAACTCTTTCTTACCATATCCCTTGGGTTTTCCATTAGCCCTTCATGCAAGTCGGTATCTTACGTTCGTTGTGGTATGATCCGACAGCCCCCCGGAGGGAAAGGGCCTGGCTTGAAATTATTTTACTCTATAGCAAAAAATAACTCCAGTTGATTATCAACAATTGTCATGGCTCGAGAGTGCGCGTGCGCAGGGATCTACAATGATTGACATATGTTTTAGCCAATCACCGTTCACGTGTTCGGCACATTTACCCCATATTTGGTCACAGGAAATGTTTGAGTGAGGGAGAATGATTACAGATCAAATAAAATCGGATTTAGTGGTGGGAATAGCAGATTTATTGACCCTAACATTAAAATAGAATGTTTACGGTCATAGCTTAAAGGCAATATAATTTAACAGGTTGTAACAATGGTAGCGACGATAAATGTAAACAGATATTTGTTACAGAAATGCTAAGATTCCTGTAGGATGTAAAATTCATGGTATTGCTTTCTTCTACCAGAAACGTACATTATCTGTCTCTGAAATATAAATATAAACATAAATACAGTGGATAAAAGTATTTCATCCCACAAATGTCTAAAATGAACTGATGGTTGATTTCTGTGAGTTGTTCTGTAAATGAATGTCATTCTTGTCAGATTATTTTTCTTTATTAAAAACACTTTACAAATGTACAAACCCTGTCATTGTCCTTGTACTCAGCTCAATTTAACCTACAGCTTTAACAGTTTTGTTATGCTAAAAACTGTTATTTAAAAGTTTAAGCTGTGATCATTCACATCAATTGATTTAAAAAAAACATGAAATTATAAATTCAACAAATACATACTACAAATATTATGAATCAAAGAAATGTACAATTGTCCCCATGTTTCTGTCAGTCCAGTCACATCTGCATCAACATAAAATTCCTTTAATGCTATGACATCGAAAGTGACATCATCTGATGGAGGAGAAGCTGAGTGCAATCAAGGACGCGTTCCATCATTGAATTCTTATGATTTTATACTTGTTTTGTATGAATTTTTTGAGGGCGACAAGCTTGACAAGCCCAGTCACATTTTTATAAGTGAATTTTTCTAAGCATGATAGTTTTATTAACTCATTTTATTTTATCTTTGCCATGATGACAGTAAATAATATTTTGCTTGATGTTTTTCAGGACACTTCTAAGTGACATTTAAAGGCTTAACTAGGTTAATAAGGTGAACTAGGCAGGTTAGGGTAATTAGGCAAGTTATTGTATAATGATGGTTTGTTCTGTACGCTGAGAAAAAAATTAGCTTAAAGAGGCTTATAATTTTGTCCCAAAAATGGAAAATAAGACTTTTTCCAAAAGAAAAAATATTATCAGACACACTGTAAAAATTTCCTTGCTCTGTTAAACATCATTTGGAAAATATTTAAAAAAGAAAAAAAAATCAAAAGGGGGCTAATAATTCTAACTTCAACTGTATATCATGGCCCTCATATGTATTTCTTTTCTAACATTGAAATTGCTGTTACTATGTAAAGAATTTAAATAAAGTAATACACAGTGAAGCAGTGAATTAGGATATATTACATATGTTTAAACTTAGCAAGCCCAAATACATTTTATGAAATTTTAAAATGCATAACAATCACTCCCAAAAAAGGTTTAGTCTGCAATTTTCTGTACACATAAGGACCCCATTATTATTCTATTTATCGCTGTATGTTCCTATAAAATAGAGCTAAATCTTCTTTTTGGCAGCAAATTTTCCTCTTGTTGTCTGCTATTATTGTTGATATTCCACCTTGTCCAATTATTTATTTATTGGGGTTCTCCCACCCGGCCCTCTCATTTGGTAGACTTTATAGCCTCTTACCCTTCTGGCTAGGCAATTAATTCTTCTGAATTGGATGAGCCCTTACCCCCCTTCTCGCACTTGTTGGATAAGAAATGTTCTTTATTTTATGAAGTTGAAGAAAATTAGGTAACCTCTTCACCGACCTAACACTATATTCATTAAATCGTGGGAACCCCTTCACAAATATTTCCAAACTCTTCAGCTTGACCCTGCTCCTTCTGATTGAGTCCCCACCCCCCAACTCGGTACTGGATACTAGCTCTGTGCAGGGCATTGTAGACTTTTTTTTTCTGTATGTAGGATTGTCTAGTGTTTTTTGATTTATTTTTTTATTTTATTTATTTATTTTCTCAAAATTCTCTTCAGTTTATTTGCCTATTGTGACACGTTTATGTTGTCCTTATTGTATATTTTTGTTATGTGCTTTACAATGTATAAAATATTAAAAATATATAATTATTATACACATACACACACACACAACCTATCTCTAACTTTAGTATCCATCTCTCTATGATTAAACAAAACGTTATAGCCCACAATAAAAAAAATATTTTACACAAAAAACCAAGAAGTTTAATCAATAATTTTGTACATGAAGCTGACTGCCTTGATATTATTTATGTGCTTGGTGTTAAATTATTAATTCAGTTATTAATGTACTCCACAATGGTTGCGGTTAGTCTGTTTCCTTTAAATACAATGAAAGAGATATCATCCATGTTTCCTGCATTGTTGTCAGTGCCTGCTGATTTCACTTTACCCATAACATCTTGCATAATTTACAGCAGCTTTTGTATAACTGTACTTCTATTTTAAATAGAACTGAAACATATCCATTTTCCCCAATCCTTTTATAGCGACACAAAACAAAAAGTAGAATATGAAGTATAATAATAGTCTTTATTTAACTGTATACTCATATATACCATAGCATTTAATGTAATAAATCTCAATGCACAACATAAATAATATTGACAGAAAATGAGAGTACAAAAATATAACCCATTAACAAAACTAAACCATCATGTTACCAAAGAAAACCAAAGGAACTTTGGTGCTACAATGCAACAATACTGAGTTTCACCAACTCAATTCTGAGTTCCCTGAGCTCTGCTCTTTAACCATCCATCCTCTGACACTCAATAAAAACAGTTTAATACGTAACTGAGGTGAACACAATGGGAACAAAAGTGTAAACTGTGAAAAACAACAGATGTAACAAAACATTATAAACTATGAAACCCACTGTTCATAAGAACGAATGCAGTAAATACAGGCAGCCTGAGCGAGTGACGTCATCAAGTAAGGCTCTTTCTCAGAGACGGGAAGCATGTGCTGAATGAGGAGAAGAACTGGTCGCTGAAGAAACAGTGACATCATTAGATCAATCCTCTCCTCTTAAACAGAATATTATAAACAAACATCAAAACAATATCTGTGAGATTCTACTGATGTTCCCTTACCAATATCAAGGCATACACGTCTTTGGTCTTGTCAGTTGAACTCCTCATCTATAGTGTCATCCACACTTCCGGAAATAGAGGCAACTTCTGAGAGAACAGCAGGGAAGAAAAGATTAAGGAAAAAAGCTACAGAGTAGAGCTCACAGTTTGACTATATATAACTCAAAAGGCACTGGAAGTTTTTTTTTTACATTTTTTTTTATGAAAGCTAGTATAAGATTGAAAGGCAGTTTTAAGTGCGATGGGCTACAATGTGCCTTTAAACTGTAAATAAGATGTAAAGTGTTTATCTAGCATTAATATTTCTTATTTTTGCATTTAAGTGCTTCAAACACTAAATTAAATGTAATCTTAAAATGGAAATAAAATAGGTTTTAAAATATTAAACTATAAAAATAAGTACAAAAACAATTGCTAATTCAAATTATGCTTTATTTTTTACCACATCTGTGCTAAAAAATTATGAAAGCTGAAAAGTAAAAATTTAAGAAAAAAATCTGAAAAAGGTCAAATGTGATTGGGTGTGCAATCCCTAATTTTTAGGCTTACTTAAAAATGTCCTTGGCTTGCAGCACATTTAAATCAACACTTAAAGGGATAGTTCACCCAAAAATGAAAATATACTGTTAATTTATGAGTTTATGTAAAAAAAAAAAAAATTACTGGATGAACTTAATAATAATAATAATAATAATGATAATAATAATAATAATAATAATAATAATAATAATAATAATAATTCCTTACATTTATATATCGCTTTTCTGGACACTCAAAACACTTTACACATTTTGGTGGGAATCTCTTCATCCACCACCAGTGTGCAGCATCCACCAGAATGACACGACAGCAGCCATACTGCACACCAGCTGATTGGTGGAGAGGAGACAGAGTGATGAAGCCAATTATGATATGGGGACGGTTAGGAGGCCAAGATGGACAGAGGGCAGGGGACAAATTTGGCCAGGATGGCGGGGTTAAACCTTTAAAGCTGATTTATACTTCTGCGTCAAACGCATGCATATGCTCCGGCGCAGCCTTTGCGCAGCCCCATACTCCTCGCCGTGGTCATCACAGACGCTGACGAGCACTTCTCAAAAAATGTAACTACATGTCACAACGACGCGTAGCAGAAGCTCTGTTATTGGTCGGCTTGGAAGCGCTGACGAGTGTGGGCGGGGGTGAGAGCCGCGCGAGCTCATTGGAGTGAGTGTTTACAAGTCCCATAAAGAAGCTTCAAATGTAAACTGGTGTTTTGTGTTTGCCTTATGATTAAAGATGTTGCACGTCCGCCGGTTCCCACCTCTGAATGAGCAAGTTTTAGCTACTTGTACATTAAGGTAGAGTTCAGAAAAAATAAAACACCCTCGAAGAAACACGACAGAGATGAACATAAAAACCTACTGCTAGCTAGCGTTTCGGAATTGTTATTGAAGAGCAACACAAACAGCACACATTAGTATAAATGCTCACGCCAATCACTCGACGCACAAGTATAAACCAGCCGTTACTCTTTTTTCAAGGGACTTTTAACGACCACAGAGAGTCAGGACCTCGGTTTAACATCCTATCTGAAAGACAGCGCTCACTGAGCAGTCTAGAGTCCCCATCAATATACTGAGGCGTTAGGACTCAAACAGACAGCGCCCCATGTGGTCTCCCATCCAGATACTAACTGGGTGCAGCCCTGCTTAACAGAGTTGCAGAGAGCTAGTTGCCAACTATCCCACTCAAGTATATATATATATTTTTTGTGAATAGAGTTATTAAATATAGAAGTATTTTTATGCGACATGACTTGCATTTGAACAAGCAGTTTCGGCTAAAAATCTTAATAATCAAAAAAAGAAAAGAAACCACATACTTTTTGGGAAAGCCTGGAGTAAAGTAAATAAATTTAACAAAATTTTCAATGGAATGAATTATCCTTTTTAATACATTTACAAAGTTAAAATATCCTGCAATAATTTGCTAACTTTTGCTAGCAATGTTTGCTAAAATGAAAGTATTTTGAAGCCCACATTAAAGCCCAGAGCCATGTGTTGTGTAGATAAAGTCCCAGTTGTGCTCGGTCGCATTAGTAAGGTGCCAGTGAAAAACCAGTCACATCCCAAATCAATCCAACGTGCTCCACAATACCACCAAATTATTCATAAAATCTCCACCTCTGGTTGACTCGTCTCCATTTTCTCCCGTATTACTTTTTAAACCCCTGTTTTTTAGTCCACTTCCTCTTCTTCCACTTCCAGCTTTATTAGACAACACATCTTCATTGAAGTCTGTCGTCTGGCATCTCACATCACATTTCAGTGGATCTGATTCCTCTAAATATCCTGCAGTCTCAGACTCATGTTCACGCTCTTCAGAAATGTTAACAAATTCACTCCCAGAGCTGCTACTGTCACTCAGTGTGATAATCTCTAGATCTGAAGTCTGATTATCTGTTCTGAGCGCTATTTTAGCATCTTCAACGCTCCTGGATGAGTCTGAACTCAGCTCAATCACAGACCCAGAGGACGCATCGCTCTCCTCACAGGCCTCAGTCGAGTAAGAGGAAGATGTAGTGGATGAATGAGGCATGGTGGTGCTGAGAGACGCTTCAGACGAGTCTCTAGAGGAAGTGAGGTAATACCACACCCCCCTAATACCATCACTGCTGTTGCTGCTCTCTGTATTCTCACTGTGAGTCTCCAGCGTATAAGACGAACCCGTCTCTTCTGACGCGCTGGACGTCGTCTTCTCGTTTCTGCCGTAATAATGGGATCCGAGGAAGACTTCATCGTTGAGAGTGAATGAATCGAGCGCTGATGTCACAGTCTCCACGTAGAACGGAGAGGAAAATGAAGATGAGATTTCCAGCTGATGTAATGGCGATGCTGGAGTTAAGCTGTTGGATTGGACTGGAGGGTCTTGCATGGATGAAGACGTCTCAAGGATTTGGCTGACCAGGTCACTCAAGTTTTGAGATGGAGTGGAGTGGATCAGGGAGTAGGAAGACATGAGTTTAAAAGTTGAGTTCTGGTCCACATCGGCTCGCTCCAACTCTATAGAGCTCGAGAGACGTGAAGAGCCTTCCAGCTGATCGTTTACCCATGGTGAACCTTCACATATGCCACCGCAACAACTGGTTAAACACTCAACTCAAACACACTACTGTTACTGACTTAAAAAATAAATAACAACTGAAATTTTTGAAAAAATCTCTTATTAGTTGCATTTACGGAATCAAAAAGAAACTAAAAAGTATTTAAAAATAGCTAAAAAACAATAAAATTGTGAAATTTTCCTATGTGACTATTGTAAAACGTAATTTATTCTAGGGATGGCAAAGATAATTTTTTTTAACCATCATTAGCATCGCTTTTTAGCATCTTCAGTGACACATGACCTTATATAATTGATAATTTAGTGCCCAAGAAACATTAGCCCATTTCACACATACAGACATTTCTGGATAATTACCTGCAATTTTCCGGAAAGGTCTGTATGTGTGAACAGGCCCTTTTTGAAAATACTGGTAAATTGGCTATTTTCTGGAAAGAGAAGTTGCAACATTAGTGGTAATTTGCCGAAATGCTGCGCAGTGTGAACGCAGAAAGAAGACTGCTAGAAACAGCACGTTCATGTCGAGAATGTGCTGACGTGAGACGTCTACTTTAGCCAATTAGAACACTCAGACTCATTCACATCTGCGCGGTTTAGGAGAATAAAAGCCTTTGAATATTTTTCCAGACACATTTAGCTGCTAGATGTTAGTCAGATAACGTTTCTGTGCTACTTCTTAATGTCAACTGTGTGAATAATTATCGATAAGATGCATATGATAAGCCGTTGTTTGTTTACCTTCAAGCTCTGCTTCCTTCAGTTGCTTGATGCGTCGTGTGTGCACATGAAGCAGCCGGTGAGCCCCAGCACACACACATATTATGTACATCTCGACATGCAAAAGTGTTTCTCTATATGTTTTCATCGAAGTTGTTCACAATATTTATCCATCCACAAATTTTGTAATGTAGTCAAATGTTTATAAATACTAGCGCAGCCGTTTAGAGCTCATTTTCTGGGTAATGATGTCAGAATTTACCGGTATTTTGGAATGAATGTGTGAATGGTCTGTTCGGGAAAAATTCTGTAACGGCTTTGCCTGTGTGAACAGCGCTTTTTTTGAATTTAAAGATAAAGCAGTTAGAGAAATTGTCCGGATATTTATCAGTATCACTATGTGAAAAGGGCTATTTATTAATAATATATATATTGATTTTAATCATGGTAGTTAATAACAATTCTGCTACTTAAAATTTTAGTGAATGCTCACTTTTTATGATTCATTGATAACCAAAATACAAAAAAATGTATATATATTTCAAACTGAATTTTTTAAAAATAATAAATATACTGTATGTTGTACCTATTCGCACACACGCAAGCACGCACGGACAAAATTTTTGATACGGTTAAATTTTTTCCTGGCCAGTTTCATTAGCTGCTCTTTTTTTAATGCTTCGGTTGAACCACAATTCAAAAGCTATATCTGATTTACAATCATTAGTTTATTTTCAGTCATTTTTGATTAATTATTACTTTTTCAGTTTCAAGTCATTTCAGTGACCCCTGTGGGTTTTCTATTTTCAATAGAAGATTACCAACAATTTTGTCCACAACTGTATATACATATATAATTACAATAACAATAATAATGTCAACAAATTTCTCTCATGTCATTTAGAGCAAACTTACCTGATAAACTGATGCAGGACATACTGAGTTCTGATGTGGCTCCAGTCATGTCGTCCTGTTAAAATCCAAGCCAAGTTTCCCTTAGTGCTGCTGGAAACTGCATTACACTGTATAACAATTTACACGTATCGTACCAGCATCTTCTGCAGTGATCTGGACTCATCCCAGTCTCCCCTCAGCCCATTTCCTTCATCCTCACAGCTCACAGCATGACCGAGACGAATCAATTCTTTACCGAGATCCACAGCCTGAGACAGAAGAAAAATAACATTTTCTATGCACTGAAGGAGAAAAAACATATATATTAAAAATCTATCTATCTATCTATCTATCTATCTATCTATCTATCTATCTATCTATCTATCTATCTATCTATCTATCTATCTATCTATCTATCTATCTATCTATCTATCTCTCATTTTCATGAAAAAGATTTTGATAAATATTAATTTTTTTTATATTGTGATCTTTTTTATTCTAACATTATTTTCTTTTGACATTTTTAGTATCAGTGCTGTATCAAATCTATGTTTTTCTTTTCATGAAATTTTGTCAAACTTGTCCTGTTTTTGTTGTTTTGTTTGTCACATTTTAATCAACAACTGGAAATTAATTACAATTTTATAGTCTACAATGTCAATGTGATATGAGAATTTGGCACAATTTATTACAAGTCATTACTAAATCCTTTCTGAATAGCATGTTTTATTATTTAACCAACAAACAGATTGAATACAGTGAGTTGTGCTGTTGATCTCTGACCTTTCCCTGGCTGTTGTCATAAAGTTTGACACTAGGCCAGGATGAGATCTCAGAATGAGAGTAGCTGTAGAGTTTAGCCAGTAAAGGTTTCCATTCAGCACAGAATGTCATGCGTTCAAAGTCATCCAGGGCTGCTTCAGTCCAAACCTCTCCTGAAACAAAACCAAATCTTTATGCTCTTAATAAAACCTTACAGATGAACACCTAAACAACACTTTTTATATATTTTTTTCTTTTTTATATTTACCTTCTGGCCGAACCCCTGCAAGACTGCATTCAATGGCTTGAAAAGGCAAGCTCAGGAAGTCACTTCTAAAAACCACAAAATTAATACACAAATCAAAATTAGAACATACAACATATATATATATATATATATGCCTATAGCACTTATTCATTGTTGCTCTTAGTTGTGTAAATTGCTTCCTTGTCCTCATTTGTAAGTCGCTTTGGATAAAAGCGTCTGCTAAATGACTAAATGTAAATGTAAGTAAATATATATATATATATATATATATATATATATATATATATATATATATATATATATATATATATACTTTAAATCAGATTTAAAGTGCAGATTTCATATGGTCAGATACAGATGAAGTCCTTGTTCCAGCAAACAGACTCTTTACCTTTTTTAATGTTCAAAGGGAAGTATATTATGTGTGATACATATTACACAATTTTAGTTTTAGTTTTAGTTAAACTACATTATTATTTAATTTTTATTTGCTGGTATGCTTTTTATTCATTGTATGTGCTTATGTTGATATTATTTATAAATTTTTTATAATAATTTTTATAAATATTTATTGTAATTTGCCATAAAATTCATTAATAAATTAATAGACCATTGAAAAAATAAACAAATAAATAGACAGACAGACAGACAGACAGACAGACAGAGATGCATTACCTTTTTATTTTCTTTTTTGGCAGAGATTATAAAAACTGGTTGTTGCATACCCTGAATACTAACTAATGTGATTTTATTCATTCATTCATTCATTTTCTTGTCGGCTTAGTCCTTTTATTAATCTGGGGTCGCCTCAGCGAAATGAACCGCCATGTGATTTTATAAGTAATGTAAAAGTTGTTTCGTAATTTTTATTCATGTATCCATTAAACTTTTAATACATTCTTCAATTTCAAACTGTTTTAATTACTGATTACACAATCTTTTACAAGATTCTTTTAAGCAACAATTATGTTTCGCAGTGGATTTGTACTTGTTATCTGTTGGGTGAAGAGGGGGGGTAATTCTTATGATAATCATCTGTTTTCAATTTTAGTTCATCTGGCAAAGAAATGCATTTTGTAATCATGGTCATCTCCTCGGGTACCTTTTTTCAAAATGTTAAGGACTCAAATATCAACACTACTTCCCTTTGAGAAACTCACTTATGCTGCATATCAAAAGCCAAGGCACTTTTGTCAGAAATAAACACATGTTTGTCACAGATGAAAGAACTCCCTTGACTCTTCATTGTATTCTGTTTACCCAAACTACTGGCTGACAAATTCCCCGTTGTTTTATTTGTCCCTATTCATTTTCTTTTCCATTGTTTTTTGTTGTTGTCTATCAGAGGCTATCTTTGTACGTTCATGAACATTGAAGAAACTGACGAAACTACAACAAAAAGCCAAATGATACTGGTATCATTTTAAAAGCATCGATTTGGTCAAACTACTGTAAAAACAAACAACCAAACAAACAAAAAAAAGATACACAATCACAATGGGTCCTTTACATAAATCTGTAATAAGTTTAACGGTCATCAGCATCTTAATGCCTTTAAAGTTTTTAAAATCTTGACTTTTACATTTACATTTATACATTTTACTTTGTAATATCATATTTGCATTCAATGACAGAAAAATGAATTATTGCTTATGTGAGGTGTTTCTAATGCAGCACCGATAGACAGGACAGTACATTTTGTTTTTCTCTATTCTGGCTGCCGTTACGAGTCTCACACATTTTTTTTTCCTTTATGTGAGGGAAGATTTTATTATTAAAGCAAATAGGAATAAAAAAAACTGTATTTGTAGTACTCGCCCATTCACTGCTCTCCAAGTCTACCCAACTATGAGATAACCAGAAATGTGAACAAAAAGTCCATCATCACATTAAAACCCGCCACTTCACCTCTCATGTACCTCATGCTTCGTAAATGTTCCCGAGGAAGCTCCCCGTTGTCCCCAAAGTCCACATAATACAGATCCACCAGGCCTGATCCCACAATTCCCAACACTCGTGCCCGATTCCACGTGCCGTGATCTCTGTACGGAGCAGCCACTATGTCTCCAACTATAATAGTCTCCACTCTATGCTCCTGAAGAAGAGTTATAAACTGTATAATCACTGACAACTAACAACTAACGAAATAAATGCCATTTAAATCGGAGAGTCATGGAGAGTCATGCAAAGTACCTGTGAGGAATCACCATTGTAGAAACGGCTCATTTCTGCTGTCAGTTTGTCCAGCTGTAGAGAACGGACTCCCAGGATCTGGATCCAAAAGTGCTGAGGATTCTCCGAGGCAGACACGTACACCTCCAGATGCTCATCAGGCTGGAAGCTCAGGTCTGGACTAGGAACTGATCAGAAATGAGCTATTAGATCTTCTCCAGGCTGTTTTTACCCTGTTGAATTTGATGTTTGCTCCGTTAATTATATGCTGCTTTATTTTTAGATGTTGTAATACACATGTAGCCATCTTTACTACTGATAAACTGTTAAACTTCATATGGGAATCAAGGCAGTCAGAACAGTACAGTTTCAAAGCAAGGAGAAGATCATCATTTTAAGATGGAAAAAAAAAGGCAAAACGTCAACCTAAACATTATAATAAAACAAAAACAAGCAATGAACTTAACATTATTTAATGCAAAATAAATAAGGATATTTGCAAAATCATTGTATTTTACTATAAAATCACACAAACTAACAAAAAACGTTATTGCATTTATTTCTTTATTCCAGTTTTATTTTGGCAGAGAGAGAGAGAGAGAGAGAGCCCTTAAAAGTTACTTTACAGTTTACTCTGATCAATTATGCAGTTGTATCACTGAATATGCATCAAAAGCTATTTTTAAATGGACGGTTCATCTAAAAATAAAAAAAAAGATCATATATTCAGCTTTAATGAGTCCAAACCAGATTTTCAGATTAGGCCCGTCACAATAATCAATATTTTGACTTATCCACAACACATGGACATGACCTCAATCATTTTGATGATTTTTCTGACAGATATTGCAATTTGATTTGCAATTTAATTTTGTTAAATTAAAGCTTCAGCTCAATAACCTGTAAGTTGTGGCAACAATTCTGCGACAGCTTTTAAAAATGTCCTGTTTATGTTTGGTGCCTGTGACTTTGAAACCAAAATATTCCTGTATTACAGATGTCCTGTCTTTCTTTGAAATGAATTTGACTATTAACGCTTCTGAAGCAGCAGACGCCATTATCCCAATTATCCACACTTTCCTGTTTGTTTTCTTATTTTTTTTCTTATTTCTTATTTCCGCATAGTTCGGTTGTGCAAATATGATTGGGCAGGACGAAAGTGTTCTCACTCAAATAGTAAGACTATCACACACAGATATCAGTCACGCATTTGCTCTGGGCAGGGAAAATTGAATAATCCATATATTTAATACCACAGCCTCTTGAGAATAGCTAATCACAATGTTTTAAATTGCGATTGCGTTTTGATTTCGATTAATCGCATAGCCCTACCGCCAATACATAACAGTGTTTCCTCTAGGATTTTTCCAGCTGGAAATGTCGTGAGCACAGTATTACAAGTCAAGATCGCATTTATGTAATACGAGCCTGCAAATCGTTTTGCTTGCGCGCCAATTTCCTCTGCTCGAGCACATAACTTCTTGCACACCCCCTTAAATATACACTGCTCAAGCACAGATCTTCTTGTGTGCTCTCAAATAAACGCTGCTGAAGTACGACTTAGTGCGTTTATGTAACAAGTATGTCTCCAACACTTATAAGATTTGCTAGAAATATTTATGAATTTCTCCAATAGACTTACAAAGCGGCATTAATGCGTCCTGAAGTAAAGTGAAACGGCTATAAACTCAAGCAAGATAAAGTCATTGCATGCAGAACCATAGACTTTTATCTATAAATAAAGTATAATTTTAGAAACTGTGTTCATCTTAACTGAAAGCTACGTCATGTTTGCTGCCCTCACGTACCAGTCAGTCGGCATATCACCTTAAAGGGTTAAACAAATAACGCACAACACTACTACGATTACAGAGAAGTTTGTGCTGTTATAATTCACTTACCTTTTAATGTGTTTTAGTGCAATTTATAACCCGCTATTAAAAAACAACAACAACAACGACTGAATGTTTTGAATAAGAAGCTACAATGTAGCCGTGGCGGGATGAATTTTGGTTTGGCGCCCCGGCATGGAATAATGAATGTAGCGGAAACCATGCATAAAAAAACTATTCTAGCAACAACTGACTGCTGATTGTGCAACCTCTCTATCTCTATTGGAGGTGTCAGTATGGTTAAAAAACACTATAGTATTTACTATAATTTACTATAGTATATTTTTATGTGGGTGTCTGACAACTGAAAATAGATCTGGTAGCAGATTTCGCAGCCTGTTACTTTTTACCTTGCACTTTTTGGTTAAAATGTATTATTTTTTTGGATATGCATTTTCACATTCTGATTCCAATGGCGATTTATTAAATTGTTAAAATGACTAAAATTAAATAAAATATTCTTAAGAATAAAACGTGTTCTTTGGAAGAGTGTACATAAATTGCCTTTAATTAAGTTTAATTAAATTGTCATTCCGGCGTTATTGTAACTTTGGGTGAGCACCCCAGTACACAGAAGCCTGTCCCTGCCAAGAAAGGGCGAGCTGTGAGAGAAAATTGCTTTAATTGAGAGGAAAAAAAGCAAATCTTACTTTCAAACTTGGAGATTTCCAGAGGTGAGACTGGAGAAAGAATCTCCTCGTCTTCTGATCTGAGGGAGTTTTCAGCTGTATCAGTGCTGTCCACATAGCCGTTAACAGTAACGGGCAGCTCTTGTTTAAGCTCATTCACTAGAGTAGGCAAATCTTTTCCATTAAGCTTTAATAATTCATTCTCAGGTCCTTGGGTTTCTGGAGGTTTCCTCCTCTGACGCAGAGCAGAAGCCTGGCTTATCCGCTTTCGTACTGTTTCGTTCTCGATGACCTTCTCCATGATCATCTCCTGCGAGGGAAATAAAAAACGAACCAGCTCTAACTCACTGCATAACACCTGAAAACATTTTCTATAAACTACACTAAACGATTGCTTAAAGATCACCTTAGCACTCTGAATTTCTTTGCGTGTGCCAGTAATAGTGATCTTGCCGTTCTCCTCTAAGGTGCGTCCACGATCTTTGGAGCAGTTCACTCTCGCCCCTGACACTCGGTTTATGAACTTCAATGTCTCTCCACCACGACCTGAAGTAAACATTTCAAACATATTAAAGAGATTACACGCCGACAGAATGATGTGAACCACAAATGCTCAGCAAATATGAAAACTGACCCCTTTACTTAAAGGGACTATATATGTATAATCCATTTTTTTTCTAATCAATTTGTATTTTACATATCATAGGCTTTTTTCTAATTTGTGTAAGGGTCTTTGGAAAATATGGAGAAAAATCATAAAAATCATATGAACAATTTAAAACGATAATCATTTCATCTTAAACTAAATAGTGAAATGAAAAATAAGTAAACATTAGACTAAAATAGTCATATTTAAATGATTAATGCAAAAGTTAGAGATTGAAAATTCTAAAAAAATATTTACTTGAAACCTGTTTGAGTTTATTTCCCCTTGAAAATAAAAGATGTTTCGAAAAATGTTGAAAACTGGTGGCACTGACATGCAAACTTTTTTCCTTGCTATTTATGTCAGTGGTTAACAGTTTTGAATCAGTAGGCAACTAAATTATCATTTTTGGCTGAACCAACCCTTTAAAAATAAAAATAATATGATTAAAACAAATGCAAATACAGATTATAATAAGAATAGAACACATCAAATTATAACAACAAAAATGGGATTTTAAAAAACACATAAAATAAAGAGTACTATTTATAGGAGTAGATTAGAAAATATGCAAAAGGAACTTATTAAAAACGAAATATTATACAAATAATATTTTAACACCCATTTAGAATATTATCAAAAAACTAGACAACGGTGCACGGTGGTGCAGTGGGTAGCACAATCGCCTCACAGCTAGAAGGTTGCTGGTTCAAGTCTCAGTTGGGCTAGTTGGTGTCAGTTTCCTCCGGTTTCCCCCACAGTCCAAAAACATGCAGTATAGGTGAATTGGGTAAGCTAAATTGTCTGTAGTGTATGTATGTTTCCCAGTGATGGGTTGCAGCTGGAAGGGCATCCACTGTGTAAAATATTTGCTGGATAAGTTGGGGGTTCATTCCGCTGACGTGACCCCAGAATAATAAAGGAACTATGCCGAAAAGAAAATGAATGAATGAACTACAGACAAGCCCAAAATTATTCCCAAATACTTCAGATATGGATAAAATTTAAATTGTATCCTTAAGATGGAGGTCTTTTACACAATGATGAGAATCTTTGGAATTTGTAGCATTGAAAAGATTAAAATTATTTCTCCGTATTATCATGGCATCATAATAACATCTTAATAAGCATTTTCGCTTGTCACTGAAAAGCTGACATTTGGCTGCACTAAAAACATCATATGATTTTGATATTTCCAGTAAAAAATAATTACTTATTAATAATAGCCTCTTTGAATACACCAACCTATAATTCGTCCAAAGGCTGTCTGAGGCACGTCTATGACATCAGTGATGACCTCACAGTCGGTAGCCAGTTTCTCCAGTGCACACTGAGCTATGAGAATCTGTTCTGGTGAGCCCTGGATCAGAAAATTTACCATGTTCTGCTCTTCAGTGTTCGGCAGCACATTAATCTGGGCACCAGACTTCTGATTCACCTACACAAACATCAGTTAGAAAGAGTTCAGAAACATTATATATCTTTCGACATATTAAATTTTATTGCTCAGATTTACGAACTACATTTTGCAGCTGTCACACCTACAAATATTTTATCGTAATAATTTACTATAGTACTTATTCAATAGACGCTGTGATCAGATCTTTTTGGATGTGTGATTGGATCACAATTTTTCATTATTTCAAGATTAAGATTTTGTTATTTGTTTATTTTTTTACAGATTTTTTCTTGTCATCCAAAATACGAAACACAAATTGTACACACGAATTGGGGATGGGAGGGGGGGGGGGGGTTTATAATTGTGAGTTATTAAGAAAATACTTGTATTTGGATGCATTAAATCAATCCAAAACTAAACTTTAAAGTGTCCATAATAATTACAAAAAAATCTAATCAGCATACTAGAACAAACACTGAGGATGCTAAAAAGGTATGATAATATTATGCAAAACTTTAGCTTTAAAAGTTACAAAGATAAATATATATACATACATTTGAATAATATAATAAAGTAGTGTTTCCACGATACTGAATTTTGGTAACAATTGGTACTGTAATTATAAAAACGTTAATTTCCTAACATTTAAGCGCTGTTAAGCACGTTCTACAACATAGCTGATTTACCATTGTGTTCACATGCTCAACAGAAATGACTGTGATTTGCCTTGAAGCTCATCAGTTCACCTCTGTAACACAGATACAGGGACACTGGAGTGGTTTAAAGACCGTGAAGATCAGCAGATTCATCAGCAGATCACTCATAAGTCAGCTCATAAACAGACTCAGCTGATTTAAAATGCTTCCATGTCCCTGTATCTGTTTGCAATCGGTGTAGAGCTGTAAATTGTAAAAACTGACCTTCATGGCCAATCACAGCCATTTCTGTTAAGGATGTAAACACAATGGCAAATCAGGGATGTTTAAGAACGTGCTCGACGGAATTTAAATGTTAGCGGGAAATGTTTTTAAAATTTTAGTACCAAAATTCAGAATTTTGAAAACATTAATATTTCCAGGTTAAAATATCAACATTTTACTGTAAGAATTGCAGATTTGGTATCTTTAAAGAAAAATCTTAAATGTCACATTTTTTAAAGAGTATATTGTATATAATTATATAGCCCGAGATAGAACAGAAACACAGGTGTTATAAAAAATGAAGAACAAACTCACAATGTCCAAGAAGGCGCTTTGATATCTCGCAATAGATCGATACACATCAAGGGGAACAGATATTCTGGACTCCTCTTTGCTTTGGCATTGCTCTAAAGATCCAATGGAAAGAAGAAAATTAGTGTTAGGGATGGGTAAGATTTTGCAAAATTTGCCAAAATATTTTTAACTGATAATTAAATTAAAATGATTATAATGAGTTGCTTCCAAACGCATTTACAACTAGCCCAGACGTTGATCACATTACAATCATTTCATAACTAGAATGCTATAAGAAAGAGAAAAAAATCATGTATCTTTACCTGGTCTTGGCCTATTATTTGTTTATGTCATACAGACAGTCCCATATAAGCCTTACCAATGCGGACAGTCTGAGCTGAAAGGAGCCATGATTAGTTCATCTTTCGAGTCTTCTAATTTTTGAGTCGTTCGTTCATCACGTGACAGCATGTAAAGAGAGATGACTCAAACCAAGGACTTGAAAAATTAATGGATCAAATCTTTTTCTGACTCTAAATGCAATGCAAACCCGATAGAGGACTCAAAAAAAGGAACTAATCTTCTACTCCACCTGCACAAAAGTGCTAATGTGAAAATGAACGTATCACTCCCTGAATGGACTCATCGTTATCGAGTCATATAAAAGATTTGTTTAAAAATGAACAAATTGTTTAAGAACCACCCATCACTATTGAGTGTGTGAGAGAGACCTTTGTGCACTTACCTTGATATGTTTAAGAAAATAAAACAAGGAGTTTAGCTTTCAGAACACCGTAAACAGTAAGGCATATGCTTCTTTACTCTTTAAAAACTCCATATAAAAGTCAGAAACTTTTTAGCAAAGGCCTATCTAAAGGGTTAATGGTGCCAACCGATGACTAACAGTACAAATTTAAAGTTTTTCCTCTTCCAGACATGGAAAAACACCAACAATCAAGAATGTAGAATTATTCAGTGTCATGGCTTTGCAACCAAAAAATGTCTTTATAATGGAAGTCAAGGGGGCAAAAACAGACACGAAAATAATGAAAGGGTAGTCAATTTTAACAGTACACAAGGGTTAACAAGTCTTGACTCCCATGCGGGAGCTATTGGGTACTGGATACTTTTGTTTTGTTTATTTTTTCATTTTAATCATGACCGAACTAACAAGATCTCAGATACAAGCAGCCAAAATTAGTTTCCTTCAAAAGTTGGACCCTTATGGATAGGGTGAGAAGCTCTGTCACCCGTGAGGAGCTCGGAGTACAGCCGCTGCTCCTCCACATTGAGAGAAGTCAGCTGAGGTGGCTCGAGCATCTGTTTCGGATGCCTCCTGGACGCCTACCTAGGGAGGTGACCCAGGATACGCTGGAGGGACTATGTCTCTCAGCTGGCCTGGGAACACCTCGGAATCCCCCCGAAGGAGCAGGAGGAAGAGTCGGGGTTTTCTCTTAAGACTGCTGCCCCCGCAACCCGGCCGCGGAAAAGCGGTGGAAAATGAATGAATGAAAGAATTTTATTATTTAATTTGTTGACCATAGGCTGGTTGCAGCCACTTTATTCCATGAATGATTTGGAGTTTGAGCTACTTCTATTGTGATACTGCATCCATTTCTGGCATTAACCCAAAGCACAAGCAAAGAAACCAAACACAGTTGATCATAGAGAACCCACCGCCTTCCAGTGTTTCAGAAGTGTTACACAAAAGAAGAAATGCTAACAAGTATGTGTAGCTAATGAAGACCGTTGGCTGGCATTATACACATTTGTTGCTAACCTAAGATTGCAATCACTAAAGACACATTTCAGGCAGTTCAGATTTACTTCTTTCTTTTGGAAGACAGTGAAATATCATGCACTTTGAAGTTTATAGCAGGGCTGTTATTAAAAAGCAATTAAACGTTAAAACTCACCACTGCTGTTTCGAATGTGACGATAAACAAGGTATCCAACTGTTGCTCCAACCGAGATACCAGCAGCCAACGCCACTTTCTTTCCAGAGCTCAGGGTCTTCCATGGTCCATCCTGCACCGCAGCCATCACTTGGGTGGGAGTAACCGGTAAACTCCACCTAGAGATGCAAAATAAACTGTAAGACAGGTTAACTCCCAAAGTTTAGTCTGCAGCACCATGTATGACTTTACATGGGCCATAGTGGTAGCGCCATGCAGCATGAATGAATGATTGATTGATTGATGATCACAGCAAGTATGAGTTTTCAGGTTGCCTTTCAATCTCAGAACAAACTCCAAATGTAGCCAGAAAATCTACAGAATCAACTGTTAATATTAGAGCACTCATTTATGAGATTAGTTAGCCTATTTTTGTTACCTAATTGGCTTAATAAAGAGAACAAAGATCACAAAACACTGAGACTTTAATGCCTCAGTAATTAGATTTTGGACATTACAGCCTGTGGAGAACTTTTCTGGAACATTTCATATATGATCCAACTATATTAAATTACATGTTAAAGTTCAAGCACAATAGAAGACCACAATAATGCACTCCCAATAGTGGCAGAAAATCAAATCTCTAAACAAATCATTTGTATTTTTCGTCAGGTTTTAGGGACAATCGCACCAGCTGAAGGATAAAGCAGAGCTTCAGCGCAGTATTGATGTAGGGCGTTCATGTTGCAAACACACACACAGCAGCAACACCATGCAGAATGACTCTCACTGTGAAAACAGGGCAGTGGGACTGTAGTTCAGAAACACACGGGATTTAGGGACTGCCACATCCATCTCAGACCCTCAAACTGCCTGTTCTGCCACTCTTTCACAGGAGGAACAGGTAAAAGAGTGAAATATGATTAAACACCAGCTGAATGCACTGCCTGAGCACCTCTCTTGAGGTACTTAATAAGTGACACTAATAGGTTAATAATGCATCATATTTTCATATCATATTGTATAAAACACAGCAAATGCACACTGTTTAGGCCAATTCACACCTCTGACATACACAAGCCATCACCATATTACTGCATGTCAGGTGTCAATTCAGCATGTTCCATCGGCAAAAATAAGCTCAGACATATGCCAACAGACACCGATAAATTATAAGTGTCTGTTGTTGTCTGATGATGCGGTGTGAATCAACCTTTAGGTATTTTTCATTTTATTTAAACCCATGTCAATGTATATTTGCAATTTTATCTGTAAAATAAGAGAGTTTTCCAGAAAACTGATTAGTTAAAACAAAAAAGAATTAATAAAAAAAGAAAAAAAAACATGTTATTGTATATGTTATTGTAAATTAACTTGTTAAAATAAGATTTCAGTAAATGAACTAAAGCTAAAACCTAATAAAATCGATTAAACGTAAAAAGGGAGCATTTGCACAACCCAAATTTTTGTTATATTGCAACATATTGTACATTAAATGATCATCTAAATCAGGGATTCCCAAACTTTTCAGCCCACAGCCCCCAAAATAACAATGCCAGCGACTCGCGACCCCCAATATCCTCTGAGGTGGTTATAAATACAGAAACCTTGCATGCAATGGTGCACACACACACACACACACACACACACACACACACACACACACACACACACACACACACACACACACACACACACACACACACACACACACACACACACACCAATAGACCCAAGTCTATTCTGCATTTGTTTTTTTGTTTTTATGTATGTCAGTGCTGTAAATGTGCCAGAGAGATAACCTGGAGTTATAAAATCAATCTGCTGCATCTGAAGCTATTGCTGTGTCTTTAACATAATGTATTTACCCCAGGGGTCGCAATCCAATAGAACTAGTAACTATAAGCGACTATTTTTTCATTTCTGTAGGTTATGGATAAAATATGGTCATTCTTATGGTTTAATAAAAATAAATAGATTTTTGGAAATCACCAGGCGACCCCCTTCAATGTCACGCGACCCCCACTTTGAGAACCACTGATATAAATGACACTATTATATTAGTACTTTTACAATTATAAATTATACAGTATAACATTTCAAAAAGCTTGTGAGGCAAAAAATAAATCCAAAAACTGCTCCATCTGCACATTTAAAATCCATCAGTAATCTATAAATGAGCAATTCTATGCAAATGTCAACCATATCCTGAAAAGAGTTAAGTTTTTTTCCAATATCCTTTTTTGTGTAGGCTTGTATTTTACAGTACCTCAAAAATGTCCGTCAATGTTTTCAAACAATTATATTCAATTTACCAAATTTCACATCCATCACATCCATAATGGAAAGATGTCTCATCCATAACGAAGCTTTTCACTCATAAATGCAAAAAAGTTAAATAAAACAAAATAATTTTTGTTCTATTGAGAGACAACTTTTATCCTTTTGATTATCATTGTTTCTTTTTTAATTGAGTAGATAAATTTACAGAATTTCTACAAAGCATGTTGTGTACTGTAAACTCGCAAACTTTTTTGCCACATCCATAACGCATGGTTATTATACTCATTTAAAATATAAATTATGTTTAGAGATTGACATTTTCCCTTAACTCTGTGGTTACTAATTTTGGAAGATATAAACTGATGTCTCAATATAATGTTGATGTATACTTTCTCTGTTCATTTATGTTTTAAGTTTTAGGGCAAATGTCATCCATTTGAGTTGTTCAAATATAACTTCTTGTCATGGAGACCCACAAAAACACAACTCCTCAGATTTGGGTGGGATTAGAAGGTTTACTAACAGATTGATGTAGGCCAAACTATACTTTATTTGCATGTACTGTAGAACTCCTTTCACTGTAAACACTCCTAGCATGTCCAAACACAAAAGAAGATTACAATGGTCAAGTATTATTCACATATATTAGCTTGGTCTAAATTTACTTACCATAAGTTTTTACTTTTGCTTTGTGAAGCTGTAGTTTTATCATAGCATTGTAATCAGATTTATGCACATTATAGCGTTAAAACACGACCTGTTATGCATGAAGATCGTGCACGTGACTCTGCGTGTTTGTAATTGTCAATGCTGCGTCTGTTAGCTCGTGATGGATGTCATGTCACACAAACAGGGTGCGGTGGATTTCTTGCATTTAACAACAAACTGTCCCGTGTTTTGCAGCTATAAATGTCATTAAAACGACCTGTTAAAGGTTTGTTTGGCTGGGTCATCATGCCTTTGCAACATCGCTTGGGCTTTTTAACCTGACGGCTAACGTACAAACACAAAAGCTAGATACAGCTCTAAATCAGGCATTCCAACATATTTACCTATAAAACGTTGTGAAATGTGAGGTAACCCACGAAGAGAGTCCTTCAAATGATCTTATGACACCAGTCAATGTGCTGCTGCTCCACCGGCGGCGGTGCCGTAGTACTTCATCGTGCAGTACGCAGTGTGCACCGTTAGCCTTTCATCTCTGATTGGCCAAAATCCTGCATGTCAGCCACAAGATCCAATCACAGACTTCAATGTTGCGGCACGGTTTCAGTGCGGCAACGCCCTCTGTTGGACGATAACAGCAAAACAGCATAGATATGTACATCTATGGCAAAACAGTATCATCATCATCATATAAAGCTTTCTATTATAACTATGTCTGGGATATTCATACCTTCCTGACAGGTGAACGAGGAACAATTAAAGTGGTTCAGTTCAAACAAAGACATTTTTGAAAATTAAATACGTAAAGTAAAATATGAAAATAAATGACTAAACGTGGCTATTTTTCGAAGATTTGTAAACTTTTTCCAGTAAATATATGTGTTTTTGTGGAGTTGTAGGCCTGCATGGTACTTGAACAATATATATATATATATATATATATATATATATATATATATATATATATATATATATATATATATATATATATATATATACACACAAACACACACACACACACACACACACACACTATACAAACTGCAGGGTTTTTTTGGTAACCCAGCGCTGGGTAAAAATGGGACAAACCCAACGCTGGGTTACTTAAACTCAACAAGTTGGGTTACATGTTTAACCCAGCATGCTGGGTTGTGATTTTACCACAACTATTAGTTAAAATTACTACACTGCTGGGTTGAATGTAACTGGAGTGAATGAATGAAACTGGTGATTAAAATCACTAAAATAAAAACAATTCTACAGCAATACATAGTTGTTCAGTAATGGAATTTTATTTATCACAAAAGATAAAACGTGTCCAATTGAAATTAAGATATTTTTCCCATCTGCGCCTTAGCATTAACCCTTTGACTGCCTGCTCTACCATGTTTGTACTGTTTTAAAAAATGACTGTTAAAGTCATAAAAAAATAAAGATGATTTAGTGTCCAAAATACTTATTTAATTTTTTTTATATATAAATTGGTCTTACACTTCATTTTTCAGACTTTTCATAGCAGATGTAATTCTGGTACTTTTACCATAAACACGCATCTCAATCATTTGGTAGAGTTGATATTTTAGAAATTATAGCATGTGTTAAAAATTTACTGATTGTGTTAAATAGCGACATTAGGAGTTGAGAAATGCAATCCATTTTTTCTTGGAAGGGTAGTTAAAGGGTTAAGACAATTTCTATGAAAATTTATCAAACTGTACCACAGAAACACTGACTAAAGTCAGTAGCAACGCATCAGACTGAAGTCAGACAAATTATCTTAAGAAAATGCCTATTTTTAATACATTCAAAAACATTTGCATCATGTATAAATCAGGAATCATCAGTAAGAATCAATTGCAATGTTATTGCAGAGGAGAGAAAAACAAAGTATGAAGAAGTAATAATGAAAATGCATCTAAATGACTGAAGTCAGAAAGTAACTTCAAAATACAAATTTGAGCACAAACATCAACATAGTCTCATATCATATAAATCATCAACTGCAATGTAGAAAAAAATATGTGAGAGTATTAATGAAAAGGCATCAAACAGACTGAAAAAAACAAAACAAACAATAAAAACTAAGAAAATACAAATTTAATATTAAGAAAAATTAAGAAAACATTTTATAACTTTCCCTTTAACAATTATGTGCAAACATCAATATATAAGATATAAAGCAATCATCAGTAAGGATGATCAAGTTCAATGTAAACGCAGTTTGTAAGAAAAAACAGATATAAAAGTAAAAATGAAACCTGAGGATGGAAGCATTTAAAAACAAATTTAAAACAGCAAAACATTTCAAAACTTTTACTTGAACAATCATGTACAAACATCAATCCTGAGATTTAAGAGTCTGTAAGAAACATTAGTTGCAATGTAACTGCAGTGTAAAGAGTCTTAAAAAATATCTAGTCTATTATTATGTGCCGCCATCATGGCAAAGAGAAAAGAAATCAGTTATTAGAAATGAGTTATTAAAACTATTCTTTAGAAATGGGTTTCATGGTGGCACAGTGTTTAGCACGATTGCCTCACAGCAACAAGGTCGGTGGTTTAAGCCTCAGCTGGGTCAGTTGGTGTTTCTGTTTGGAGTTTGCATGTTCTCCCAGTGTTCGCGTGGGTTTTCTCCGGGTGCTCCTTTTCCCCCACAGTCCAAAGTACAAGTTGAAGAACACAGAATCCAAGGAAGCAGTGAGGTCACAGTATTAATGATTACTGTTTGTCAGCAAAAATTAATGCTAGCAGAACCCTTACTGCTAGTGTCTCCTCCCCAGGATGTACAAAAACCATAGTCTGCCACACCAGGGAACACTGCTTGGGGTAGTTCACACCAAAGATGTAGAATGCTTTAAAGCAAACGTCCACTTTAGCAAGTAATTTACTTTGCAATAATAAATGGCACAGCACGTAAGCAAAGGCTTGAAAGAAGTGGTGGTCTCCAAGCACGAGAACATGAGGAAACTCAATAGATTCTTGAATTCAATGGACGAAGATACTCAGCAATATTGGTCCCAATCTGAAAAAAAAAAAATAGAATTAATCAAGATTCATTAAAAATTAAAAAGTGTTAAAGTTAAATATCTTTAGAGTTAACTTTAGAATCCCTAAAATACCTTTAGAAGCAATTAAGGCCATAACACACCAAGCTATCAGCCAGTGTTGGCATTAGTTAACCACTGACCGTGGCACTATGCTGCAACTGTTTGGCCCAAGTGAAGATGACTTAATGCAACAACAGGGTTGCCTAAGGAACTTTTTTTAATAAGTAATAGTAAGGCAAGATGAGCATTTGAAATGATTAAGTATTTTAATTGTGTTTTCTGAATGAAAACAGATAAGACCCTTCTTCCTCAGCTGGGACCGTTTGCAACCACATTTGGAATCATTTGAAGCCAAATTTAAATTTTCTTTAGAAAGTTCAAAAATGAGGCACAATCTCAGTCCATGAAGATGGAGAAAAATGCTGAAATATTTTCCTATATAAAAAAAAACAATTTCTTTCTGATTGAAGAAAGAAAGAGAGGAACATCTTGGGTGACAAGGAGGTGAGTACATTATGTGTGAATCTTTTTGTTGGAAGTGGACTTCTCCTTTGGTGGAAATAATTGGCTTACAGGCCATATAGAGTTTGTTGCATTCACTATCTATATAAAGCATCTTATCACTAAAAATTTGAGAAACCATAGCTGTGACCAAATCACAACTTTCACAAAACCATCATATTTTTATGTTTTACCCAGCAGATGCCCTTCCAGCTGCAACCCATCACCAGGCAACAACCATACACTCTCATTCACACACACACTATGGACAATTTAGCTTACCCAATTCACCTACACCGCATGTCATTGGACTGTGGGGGAGGACCCATCCGAGGCTCGAACCAGCGACCTTCTTGCTGTGAGGCGACAGCACTACCCACTGTGCCCCATGCCACCCTAATAACAAACATAAAAATAAGATTTTCATAGTTAATAAAATAACTGTAAGACGAGCATTATGCATTAAATGCATCATTATGCATCAAGAAACCTTTAATTGAATTGTTACCCTCTGAATTGTGTTCAAATTGACCTAAAAACGAGGAAAGGTTCGCTCCTGTGCTAAAAATAAAACAAGAGAATGCCACTGGTTGCATGAACAGCACATTTTAAAAGTTAACCAGACAAAGACAAATTTGTATTTAATCTCTCAGTTTAAAGTGCTGAAGTGGCTAATGATTACTAGGGATGCCCCCTAATAATTGAATAACCATTAGTCAACCAAAATGTACTATTCATTCATTCATTTTCTTTTCGGCTTAGTCCCTTTATTAATCTGGGGTCACCACAATGGAATGAACCACCAACATATCCAGCATAAAATTAACGCAGCGGATGCCCTTCCAGCTGCAACCCATCACTGGGAAACAATCACTCATTCACACACATACACAATTTATCCTACCCAATTCAATTTACCACATGTCTTTCGAAACCGGGGCACCCGGAGGAAACCCACGCGAACAAGGGGAGAACATGCAAACTCCACACAGAAACGCCTATTGACCCAGCCAAGGATCGATCCAGCGGCCTTGTTGCTGTGAGGCGAACGTGCTACCCACTGCGTCACCATGCACCCCAAAATTTATTAGTTGCAGAAAAAAAAGTCCACTCAGGCGAAGTCAATGTATGCTGCATGTTTCCGCTGCGTAAAAAATATGCTGAATAAGTTGGCGGTTCATTCCGCTGTGGCGACCCCAGATTAATAAAGGGACTAAGCCAAAAAGAAAATGAATGAACGAATAAATGGTTTATTAATAAATCAGTAATTATTTAACTAATGCTTCAAATGAACATCACAAGTCAACCAGCCAAACATTTAGACAAGGGCAGCCCTATGATTACAATGAACCAAGTAAAATATTATTACATACCTTTAAATGTGGGGATTAACTCTTCAAGATTCCATTCTTTTAGTTTGGTTTTCACACATTTATCCATCTGAAAAAGAATAACAGATAAAAGCATTTAAGCAAAATTAAGTTAAAAAAAAGATCATGTTAGCCAAAAGTCACTTTATCACAAAAATACTACTAAATGATCATAATTATCCAGGGTGTCACATAAAATGGTGGTCAAATTTTTTCTTTATGCAGTCGAAGATTAGGTTGGAATTAGCCTTAGCTAAGACATTCCTGTCTCCATGAAACGAACCATACATACAGGATTAATTAAAGATAGCTCAAATCACGTCTAGAATGTAAAAATGCTCATAGTAAATTAATAACATTTGCTATTCAATGTACAGCTAAACAAAATGTACATGCAGCAGGACATTTATTGTATATATACTGACCAAAAAAACATTGTTAGAGAAGCGTAATTCAACACTCTTATGCATCAAAGTATTGTCACAAAAATCCATGAACAAATTTAAGAAATACAACAGAAAAATACTACTTACTGTTTTACAGTTAACACCCTAGAAAGATCACATCACAGTACTTGCTGTCATTCCCTAGCCAACATAAAAATCTGTGTCATTCAAAAGGCATTTTATTACAATAAAAAGCTCCTAAATTAATCTAGGTGTTGTGTTTATAAAATGGTCATCAGACATGCTTCACGTTAGTTTCATTAGTTACCTTATCCTTTTCTAGCTCCTTCCGATGTCATGCGCACTTTCCCGTCCACCGATCAACAGGTTGGCCGTGAGGCGGAGCAGCAGGTCGGGCGTGAGGCGAGCACAGGTCGGCCGTTAGGCGGAGCAACTGAAAAAAAAGCGCGAGTATATTATACTAAGTAAACTGAGTGTTATTTCTTATGAAAATTGTTAAATACACAATAAATAACTTACGTCTCAGACAGAATTTCACTCGCTTCCCCTCAAAGACGGCGCAAAGAAAATGTCTTGTTGTTTTTCAGATGTTTCTGCATTTAGTTCACAGAATAAAGCCACCGCTGCCGACCGATTAGGAAATGATCGAGGAATCCCTCAATTCCCGCATAAATAAATATAGAAACAATCAATAGTGCGGCCTGATAAATGATCAAGTACATTACACCAATGTTGGAGAAATAGGAAAATATTGAAAAGAAATAAGAAAGAGGCTGTCTGTTGATCATCACCTTAAGCCAGTCCAAAAAAAAAAAAACACAATGCAAAATTGCTCTAGCCATCAACCAACGATGGCACACCGGCCTCTAAACGTTTCAGTTTAGCTTGTTCTTAGTCCCCCAACACGGGTGTAATTTATTTAATTATTTATCAGCCTGCACTGTTAGCGTTAGTGTATTTAAGCAGGGATTTGTGGATGTATGTTCTCATTTATTTATTTATTTATATATGAGACTTGCATTTGGCTAAACTTAAAAACGATTCAATACATACAGAATTCACTACTCACCATAACTTTGATGAAGGAAAATCGCCTGAATATGATGTTTCGGAGGAGCTCTGCCATTGCTGCGCTGGAATTTAAACCTGATCCAACAAACGACTCTCACGCGCATGCGTACACGCGCTTTTGCTGCAAGGTTTGTTCGCCAAACACAAACACTATTTTCACTGCTGTTTGATAAATTGCCAAAGCACAGTTTTATGTTTGGTGAATGAATATTTTTCATTTTTACTTCAGACCATCAGCTGAAATTAATAATGTGGATTTTTTTTTTTCGTTTGGGGCTTATTATTGTGAAGTCATTTGTTGAGTCAATATTTAATTGTCAGCGTCCACAATTATTTTATTTACAGTGTTATTTTGTTTTATAGAATCTTATAATGAAATAATTAATGCAAAAATATGATCAGATAAAAAAAAAACGTATTTGAAATTTGGTTAAATAAAGTTTGATTGCAACAAAATTTGATAAAAATTGATTATGTAAATAAATAAATAAATAAAAGACAAAGTTTTATGTATGTTTTCGTTTTTTTTATTGTTTTGGGATCTAGATCTGGTTATGATAAAAAATAATAATAATAATTATCAGGATATCTGCAGCTGATTTTAATCATATTTAACTGAAAGTGTTAATGTTTCTGTATTACACATTTTGTTTAGTTCACACTATATTTACTTATTTATAATGTAAAAATGACACAATGTGTAATAGAGAAGCAATAGAGAAGAACTCCTCTACTGCTCTGATTGACTTTCTGCTGATCAAGTGTTGTTTACATTTAAATGACTCCAATATTCTGTCACCACGGCAACCTGAGTTTACACTGAAATCAACACATCTCTCTGACTCTGATCACTTGAGCTCTTTCAACTCTTCACTTGGACAAGTTTCATCAGATTGTCTGATTTGGAAAGTTGATATTGATGGAGCAGCGGCGCCTCAGACGAACCAGGAGTCTTCCAGCACACCTGAAGGACTTCCTGCTGGAGGGTGTCCCGTCTGTTCAGGATCCTGCAGCTGTGATCAGGTTGGATCATACTTACAGCTGTATCTCTTCCCCAGGTCTGAAGGAACATCACCTGAAGAACGCAGCTGTCCTTCCCCAAGTCCGTCCAGCATCCTTAGTGCCTTCAGTGGACGTGGGACAGCAGGAGGAGCCACTCTCTATCCATGGCTACAGCGTTCAGGCCTACCAGGACATCTACCGCTCTGTGGTCGAGCCCATGATCAAGAGTCGTCCCTACAGCCTTCAGCTGGGCCTGGAGATCAAGCAGCGGCTGTGGGAGGCGCTCAGGTGTCCTGTGATGGAGGAGACGGTGCAGGCTGATGGACGAATCCTCATTACAGAAGGCAGATGTGGAGCCAGACCAAACAGCATGGCTCCTCGAGTCCATGTGGACATCAGTGGAGAGCCACTGCCTGAGAAGCCCAGCAGAAAGAGGGCCAGACGCTGAGTCTTCACAGTGTCCCAAACCACACTGCAGGCCTGCGTATGTATATAGTGTACATAGTTGTAGAGCAAGTTCACAGTAAGTTTCCTTTTGCATGTTTTGTTTCATCAACTTGTTGTTTTTATTGATTCTTGGTGTTGTTGACTTGAAGTTCTTGGTTTGCTCGGTGGTCTTCAGGATGTTTCAGGTGGTTTTCTGCACGCTTGTCGAGGTTTTCTGAGCGGTTGTTCTCGTGTTGCTGGTCGGTCGCTGGACTCTTCTGAGAGTTTCGATGCGTTTAGTGGTTTGCGGTGTCTGTTAGGTTAGGGTAGGTTAGGTTAGGGTCCCTCACGTGGTTTGCAGCTTGACGTGCTGTGAGGGCTTGTGTGCATCAGTGATGCTGAGAGCTTCGCCACTGGTACTTCACAGATACCGGTAGGGTCACCCATAGTGGACTGGTCTCAGCGGAGATGCCCGACTAAGACAAACCAGCTGATTCTGGACAGCAGATTCACATCAGAATCACCTGAAGATGTGGAAGTCGCAGGATTCGTGGAAGCAACCATTCTAAATAAATGAATCAATTAATAAATTTGTTATTTAATACATATAAAAGAGGCTGCAATTCTTTTCTTTTTCCTCTGTTATGTTGATTTTTATCAAGTTATTATTAATAAATAAAAGTAACAATTCTGGAATTATTATTACCCTTTTAACCTGATTTTCAAAACAACCCACCACTAATTGCACTATTAAAACTATAATAAAACTATAATAAAATAAGCCATAATAATCATAATAATAATCATAATAATAATAATAATAATAAAACAAATATTTAAATAATTTATTCAATCTTTTGATAGAATAATATTTACAATTATGTTATAAATATAAATTCTAATTATTTACACACTGTAAAAAATGAATACATATAATATTTATTTAAATATAATTTACTCCCCAAACTACATTTTCTAGTGACTGGTCACATCTAAATTCAATTGTGGCAACAGCCTGTCAACATTGGCTCAATGAGAAATAATGTGTTGAGCCAATAAAAAAACCATCAAGTCTGCCAAATCATGTTATTGGCCCAATTGAATGTTTTAGATTGTGTTCAACAAGCTTTTTTGGTTTCACCTAATTTAAAAATGTATATTGGTTAATTGTATATTGGTAAACAATGCTAAAGCAACTTTACTGAATTGTTTATTCCTCGTTGTCCCAAAAGAAAATGAATAATAGAATATAGAAAATCATAATACACTAAACACTGCCACATTTATTTATTTATTTATTTTTATTAAAGAGACACTATTGTAAAAGTCCTTTAGAATAACAAATACATTACACATTTCAACAAAGTATACCGTATAAATTCTAGCATTTTATTTCTCCTAATATTGAGCTCATTCTTTAAGGCGGAAGTGCCCTCGTTTTTCCGATTTGTTTTCGAATATCTGATTCAGTGCCCTATGGGAGAAATGACTAGAAATATTAAACAGCGGAAAACAGACAAACTACTTGCTCTACAAACTAGTGTGTTTATGACTCTACAGACAAAGCAGAATAATATAATAAGAAAATATCAGTTTACAACATCAAGCATCAAAACAAACAGTTTTTAACGTCTAAAAATCAAAGGAAGTGAATGAGAGCGGAAATCTCCAGCCAAAAAGATTCAAACGGCTGCGCCTGCTCGTACGTGAGGAATAAGGTCAATACATAGAGCTGAAGTGTACTTAATATATATCCCAAATATCTGCAAAAATATAAAAAATTAAAAATAAAAAACAGCATAAAATGTGAGTATTTTTGTGAGGTTACTTTAACCATTGTTTAGTGTTGTCACCTGAATACTTTCATTCTACAAAAGATAATCTGAACTTATGAAATCACATTTTTGATGGTTAAACCCATTCATTAACATTAAACATCTAATATATTTGCATATAAACAATGAACGGTTCATTCCGCTGTGGCTCCCCCTGATAAACAGGGGACTAAGCTGAAGGAAAATTAATAAATGAATATTAAAATCGTCAAAAGCACCATCGAATCTAAACAATGGGTTACTTTACCCAGTTGACACAGATGATTCCAGAACAGAAAAAAACTCACAAAAGTTTCAAGAAAAGTAAAAAAAAAAATCTTCAAGCACATAAAGCTGCATCTGTTTCAAATATTTACCATGTAAACCTATTTAGTCATTGTATTCCAGGTTGAGTAGATACTATAATCCAAAAGCACAAACGATGCATTGATAAAGCCTCCTATTGTCGAGCACCATCTCCTCTTCCAGGACAGCAGACATTCAGCACAGTTGACAGGGCTCTTAAACTTCATCATGCTCCTGATGCTAACTGTTTTAAGGATTCCCATCTTCATTGTAGCTGTGTGGTTTTCCAATGGCCCTGTATGTTAGAAATATAAAACGGCAATGTCAATATTAAGCCTATATCAAATACATATTCAAATGTCACCATAATACTGTGTCATTTTCGAAAACACTATTCCTGTTGGATCACAAAATGTAATTTTACAATAACAGAATGTGGATGTTCACATATTTATTAGCATAGTAACAATACAGTAATGAATAATTTCCATACTGTGAGAATGCTATGTGGTAAATTGCACATTTATATGTAAAATGTCACTTTGGCCAGGCACCTGTTTGTTTACAGCAATAGTTCTAAATATCATTTACAGTGAGTAAATAACAGCAGAAGACAAAAAACAGGTTTTCTTTCACACAAAACTGAAAAATCTGCCGTAATTTACTCTCCCTTCCTTTATTCCAGACCTGTTTTTCTTTCTATCTTCTGTAAAGAAAATATTTTAAAGAAAGCTGGAAACCTGTAACCATTGACTTCCATAGTATTTGTTTTTCCTACTATGGAAATAAATGGTTACAGGTTTCAGCTTTTTTCTAAATATGGCATTTAGTGTTCAACAGAAGAAAGAAACTTACAAAAGTTTGAAACCACATGTGCCTGAGTAAATAGTACAATTTGATTTGGGGGTGAACTGTCCCTTTAACAACAACTCCAAATCAATGTTTAATATTTTCAAGTTGAAATCAATAAGGCAGGCTTGTGTTTTACATAATATTTTGTTTTATAGAAAATAAATAAGGCTACAGTAGAACTGACAACCGGTAACATATAACTAGCCAGAGCAATGTCTGTAATTAACGTTAACGTGTTGTGGACAACAGTGGTTCTCAAACTGTGGTACGCGGAGTTATCGCCAAATAATGAAATAAACAATTAACACTTTTAATCCTTTGATGTGTATTATAACATCGATGTGATCAGCCTTGACTGTTTTGTGAAGCGTACGATCACAGCGCTGTGCTTATAGTGTTTATTTTTGTGCAATGTGTCATAAACTGTTAAAAATCAGTTTCCGAAGCTTAAGAATCGAGTCTGAAGCGTGATTTGACTGACATGAAAAGTGGCCAATCACAGTCGACCTTGTCAAGTTTTGCGTGAAACGTAAGGGCGGGACAAAGGCTTTCTGAGTTGCAGAGACAGAAAAAACAACTTAAAAACAAATGTTTTGTTGGAATAATGCTTCTCGGATGTTTTCACTATAGAGATGTCTAGCAGAGTAATTATACCGCGGACACATTTCCTGCCTATTTGATGATCTACAAACACGTTTCGCTCTCCGACAGCGAGTCGACTCGCCTCTGACCTGTCACTCCTCTAAACACAGTATGAATGGCGGCGCGGGAATGGAGTTATTGCGCAAGAACTAATTTCTGCAAATGTGGCGAGTGCTTTATTTTAACACGAGAGAGCATTAATGTACGCAAATCGCTAAAACAGACATGCGAGCTCTTAAATAGGCTTTTTTTTTTTCAAATAAACTGCAAGTGCTGTCATGATCGCCTGTGTGCTCAGATTGAATACAATCGCGATCTGTTCACTGTTAAAGTAGACATTATTTATCTTTGCTCCTTTACTAAATTTAGTCAAAAGTATTCAAAGTTATCAAGTATTTAGAATTAGATTGATGCATGATCGATGACAATGCTAATGGTCTTCTTATTTGGCTGTATTGTGAAGTAAAACTTACTTTTAGCAAAGGTGAAACTTTTTTATTTCTTTACGACAAAAGAATTATGCTGTAAAGTTTGTATTTTAGTTTAAGATCAAGTGTAAAATAAAATCTCCATGTGATGTACAGCTTTTTAAAAAACAAAATTCCCACATTGTAAAGAAAAATAGTGTAAAATATGTAAATAAAAGGCCAAATTTAAATCTTTTCATCATATACTTTAATTAATCCTTTCAAAGCTTGAAAATATTGTTAAAAAATGGGCAAAAAAAGTGTCTCTATGGCCTTAAAGATTATGTGGTAGTTTTACCAGTGCTATTGAAAAAGATTAATTGTCATGAAAGGAAAAATCGACCATACTTCCTTTGTTAGTGCAAATTCCTTTACATAAGATTTAAGCAATTAAACCATTCAATCAGGTTTACACTTAAAAAAAAGTGATTTCATAATGAAAATCTGATTTTTTTTTCCAAAATTAACCAACGAGTACTTTTTAAAATGTTAGGTTAAAAAGTGCCATTTAAATTCAACTGGAAAATCAGCCCAACATTTGATCAAATATTGACAAACCAAACCACTTAGTTAAAACGTATAATTTAAATTTAATTGGAAAAACTAACCCAACATGTGGTCAAATACAGACAAAACAAACTGCTGGGTTAATTTTGTTCATTTTAATTTAATGGGGAAAATGAATGTAATAGTATTTTTACTTGAGTACAATAAAGATTTCACAAGCATTTAGTGCAGGTTTATTATATTATTAATGTATGATTAATCAATATTATTATTATTATTATTATTATTATTAATAATGCTTTTTATTTGTATCAATTACTATGCAATGTTTTATGGGTTGCTGAGAATACATTTCAGGTCTTCAATACATAGCATGTCATTCTTAAAAATAAAAAAAATAGGTGCTGGAAAAAGTGCTTAAAATTCCTTGATTTTCATTAGGCTGTGCCTGTATGATAAGCACATTTAACATATGTTTGTCAGAAATCAAGATTTGTCAGATTGTGTATGAAATGAATATGACATATAGCCAATATTTATGAGGTCCAAGCAACATTTCCAGCTTTTGATGAATAGGCTACTATGAATACTTTAGATTTAAGTACAGCAGTTTTCTTTTTACTTTTTAAGAACAATCCCATTTTTTAAATGAACTTTTAAAAGCATATTTCAATTTAAACAAGTTTTTTTTTATTATCTGCAAGCACAGTTAATGTTCAGACTATTTAAAATGTTTAAAGTGACTGACAATAATACATATTCTTAATGATAGGAATTAATCTGCCTCGTTTTTAAACTGTGCACAGCTTAATTAGGCCTACAACGCTATTTTTAATAGCTACTGGTCATTATGGTGGTACTTGGAGAGACAATTTTTAATACCCATGCTTTTCGTTTTATGTCAGGAATTACTGAGACTTGCATTTGGCTAAACTTAAAAACGATTCAATACATACAGAATTCACTACTCACCATAACTTTGATGAAGGAAAATCGCCTGAATATGATGTTTCGGAGGAGCTCTGCCATTGCTGCGCTGCAATTTAAACCTGATCCAACAAACGACTCTCACGCGCATGCGTACAAGCGCTTTTGCTGCAAGGTTTGTTCGCCAAACACAAACACTATTTTCACTGCTGTTTGATAAATTGCCAAAGCACAGTTTTATGTTTGGTGAATGAATATTTTTCATTTTTACTTCAGACCATCAGCTGAAATTAATAATGTGGATTTTTTTTTTTCGTTTGGGGCTTATTATTGTGAAGTCATTTGTTGAGTCAATATTTAATTGTCAGCGTCCACAATTATTTTATTTACAGTGTTATTTTGTTTTATAGAATCTTATAATGAAATAATTAATGCAAAAATATGATCAGATAAAAAAAAAACGTATTTGAAATTTGGTTAAATAAAGTTTGATTGCAACAAAATTTGATAAAAATTGATTATGTAAATAAATAAATAAATAAAAGACAAAGTTTTATGTATGTTTTCGTTTTTTTTATTGTTTTGGGATCTAGATCTGGTTATGATAAAAAAAAATTATAATAATTATCAGGATATCTGCTTACCTCAACTGATTTTAATCATATTTAACTGAAAGTGTTAATGTTTCTGTATTACACATTTTGTTTAGTTCACACTATATTTACTTATTTATAATGTAAAAATGACACAATGTGTAATAGAGAAGCAATAGAGAAGAACTCCTCTACTGCTCTGATTGACTTTCTGCTGATCAAGTGTTGTTTACATTTAAATGACTCCAATATTCTGTCACCAAGGCAACCTGAGTTTACAGTGAAATCAACACATCTCTCTGACTCTGATCACTTGAGCTCTTTCAACTCTTCACTTTGACAAGTTTCATCAGATTGTCTGATTTGGAAAGTTGATATTGATGGAGCAGCGGCGCCTCAGACGAACCAGGAGTCTTCCAGCACACCTGAAGGACTTCCTGCTGGAGGGTGTCCCGTCTGTTCAGGATCCTGCAGCTGTGATCAGGTTGGATCATACTTACAGCTGTATCTCTTCCCCAGGTCTGAAGGAACATCACCTGAAGAACGCAGCTGTCCTTCCCCAAGTCCGTCCAGCATCCTCAGTGCCTTCAGTGGACGTGGGACAGCAGGAGGAGCCACTCTCTATCCATGGCTACAGCGTTCAGGCCTACCAGGACATCTACCGCTCTGTGGTCGAGCCCATGATCAAGAGTCGTCCCTACAGCCTTCAGCTGGGCCTGGAGATCAAGCAGCGGCTGTGGGAGGCACTCAGGTGTCCTGTGATGGAGGAGACGGTGCAGGCTGATGGACGAATCCTCATTACAGAAGGCAGATGTGGAGCCAGACCAAACAGCATGGCTCCTCGAGTCCATGTGGACATCAGTGGAGAGCCACTGCCTGAGAAGCCCAGCAGAAAGAGGGCCAGACGCTGAGTCTTCACAGTGTCCCAAACCACACTGCAGGCCTGCGTATGTATATAGTGTACATAGTTGTAGAGCAAGTTCACAGTAAGTTTCCTTTTGCATGTTTTGTTTCATCAACTGGTTGTTTTTATTGATTCTTGGTGTTGTTGACTTGAAGTTCTTGGTTTGCTCGGTGGTCTTCAGGATGTTTCAGGTGGTTTTCTGCACGCTTGTCAAGGTTTTCTGAGCGGTTGTTCTCGTGTTGCTGGTCGGTCGCTGGACTCTTCTGAGAGTTTCGATGCGTTTAGTGGTTTGCGGTGTCTGTTAGGTTAGGGTAGGTTAGGTTAGGGTCCCTCACGTGGTTTGCAGCTTGACGTGCTGTGAGGGCTTGTGTGCATCAGTGATGCTGAGAGCTTCGCCACTGGTACTTCACAGATACCGGTAGGGTCACCCATAGTGGACTGGTCTCAGCGGAGATGCCCGACTAAGACAAACCAGCTGATTCTGGACAGCAGATTCACATCAGGATCACCTGAAGATGTGGAAGTCGCAGGATTCGTGGAAGCAACCATTCTAAATAAATGAATCAATTAATAAATTTGTTATTTAATACAAATAAAAGAGGCTGCAATTCTTTTCTTTTTCCTCTATTATGTTGATTTTTATCAAGTTATAATTAATAAATAAAAGTAACAATTCTGGAATTATTATTACCCTTTTAACCTGATTTTCAAAACAACCCACCACTAATTGCACTATTAAAACTATAATAAAACTATAATAAAATAAGCCATAATAATAATAATAATAAAAACATAAAATAATAAAACAAATATTTAAATAATTTATTCAATTTTTTGATAGAATAATATTTACAATTATGTTATAAATATAAATTCTAATTATTTATTCGCTGTAAAAATGAATACATATAATATTTATTTAAATATAATTTACTCCCCAAACTACATTTTCTAGTGACTGGTCACATCTAAATTCAATTGTGGCAACAGCCTGTCAACATTGGCTCAATGAGAAATAATGTGTTGAGCCAATAAAAAAACCATCAAGTCTGCCAAATCATGTTATTGGCCCAATTGAATGTTTTAGATTGTGTTCAACAAGCTTTTTTGGTTTCACCTAATTTAAAAATGTATATTGGTTAATTGTATATTGGTAAACAATGCTAAAGCAACTTTACTGAATTGTTTATTCCTCGCTGTCCCAAAAGAAAATGAATAATAGAATATAGAAAATCATAATACACTAAACACTGCCACATTTATTTATTTATTTATTTTTATTAAAGAGACACTATTGTAAAAGTCCTTTAGAATAACAAATACATTACACATTTCAACAAAGTATACCGTATAAATTCTAGCATTTTATTTCTCCTAATATTGACCTCATTCTTTAAGGCGGAAGTGCCCTCGTTTTTCCGATTTGTTTTCGAACATCTGATTCAGTGCCCTATGGGAGAAATGACTAGGAATATTAAACAGCGGAAAACAGACAAACTACTTGCTCTACAAACTAGTGTGTTTATGACTCTACAGACAAAGCAGAATAATATATTAAGAAAATATCAGTTTGCAACATCAAGCATCAAAACAAACAGTTTTTAACGTCTAAAAATCAAAGGAAGTGAATGAGAGCGGAAATCTCCAGCCAAAAAGATTCAAACAGCTGCGCCTGCTCGTACGTGAGGAATAAGGTCAATACATAGAGCTGAAGTGTACTTAATATATATCCCAAATATCTGCAAAAATATAAAAAATAAAAATAAAAAACAGCATAAAATGTGAGTATTTTTGTGAGGTTACTTTAACCATTGTTTAGTGTTGTCACCTGAATACTTTCATTCTACAAAAGATAATCTGAACTTATGAAATCACATTTTTGATGGTTAAACCCATTCATTAACATTAAACATCTAGTATATTTGCATATAAACAACGAACGGTTCATTCCGCTGTGGCTCCCCCTGATAAACAGGGGACTAAGCTAAAGGAAAATTAATAAATGAATATTAAAATCGTCAAAAGCACCATCGAATCTAAACAATGGGTTACTTTACCCAGTTGACACAGATGATTCCAGAACAGAAAAAAACTCACAAAAGTTTCAAGAAAAGTAAAAAAAAAATCTTCAAGCACATAAAGCTGCATCTGTTTCAAATATTTACCATGTAAACCTATTTAGTCATTGTATTCCAGGTTGAGTAGATACTATAATCCAAAAGCACAAACGATGCATTGATAAAGCCTCCTATTGTCGAGCACCATCTCCTCTTCCAGGACAGCAGACATTCAGCACAGTTGACAGGGCTCTTAAACTTCATCATGCTCCTGATGCTAACTGTTTCAAGGATTCCCATCTTCATTGTAGCTGTGTGGTTTTCCAATGGCCCTGTATGTTAGAAATATAAAACGGCAATGTCAATATTAAGCCTATATCAAATACATATTCAAATGTCACCATAATACTGTGTCATTTTCGAAAACACTATTCCTGTTGGATCACAAAATGTAATTTTACAATAACAGAATGTGGATGTTCACATATTTATTAGCATAGTAACACTATAGTAATTGATACTTTCCATACTGTGAGAATGCTATGTGGTAAATTGCACATTTATATGTAAAATGTCACTTTGGCCAGGCACCTGTTTGTTTACAGCAATAGTTTTAAATATCATTTACAGTGAGTAAATAACAGCAGAAGACAAAAAACGGGCTTTCTTTCACACAAAACTGAAAATTCTGCCGTAATTTACTCTCCCTTCCTTTATTCCAGACCTGTTTTTCTTTCTATCTTCTGTAAAGAAAATATTTTAAAGAAAGCTGGAAACCTGTAACCATTGACTTCCATAGTATTTGTTTTTCCTACTATGGAAATAAATGGTTACAGGTTTCAGCTTTTTTCTAAATATGGCATTTAGTGTTCAACAGAAGAAAGAAACTTACAAAAGTTTGAAACCACATGTGCCTGAGTAAATAGTACAATTTGATTTGGGGGTGAACTGTCCCTTTAAGAACAACTCCAAATCAATGTTTAATATTTTCAAGTTGAAATCAATAAGGCAGGCTTGTGTTTTACATAATATTTTGTTTTATAGAAAATAAATAAGGCTACAGTAGAACTGACAACCGGTAACATATAACTAGCCAGAGCAATGTCTGTAATTAACGTTAACGTGTTGTGGACAACAGTGGTTCTCAAACTGTGGTACGCGGAGGAATCGCCAAATAATGAAATAAACAATTAACACTTTTAATCCTTTGATGTGTATTATAACATCGATGTGATCAGCATTGACTGTTTTGTGAAGCGTACGATCACAGCGCTGTGCTTATAGTGTTTATTTTTGTGCAATGTGTCATAAACTGTTAAAAATCAGTTTCCGAAGCTTAAGAATCGAGTCTGAAGCGTGATTTGACTGACATGAAAAGTGGCCAATCACAGTCGACCTTGTCAAGTTTTGCGTGAAACGTAAGGGCGGGACAAAGGCTTTCTGAGTTGCAGAAACAGAAAAAAAACAACTTAAAAACAAATGTTTTGTTGGAATAATGCTTCTCGGATGTTTTCACTACAGAGATGTCTAGCAGAGTAATTATACCGCGGACACATTTCCTGCCTATTTGATGATCTACAAACACGTTTCGCTCTCCGACAGCGAGTCGCCTCGCCTCTGACCTGTCACTCCTCTAAACACAGTATGAATGGCGGCGCGGGAATGGAGTTATTGCGCAAGAACTAATTTCTGCAAATGTGGCGAGTGCTTTATTTTAACACGAGAGAGCATTAATGTACGCAAATTGCTAAAACAGACATGCGAGCTCTTAAATAGGCTTTTTTTTTCAAATAAACTGCAAGTGCTGTCATGATCGCCTGTGTGCTCAGATTGAATACAATCGCGATCTGTTCACTGTTAAAGTAGACATTATTTATCTTTGCTCCTTTACTAAATTTAGTCAAAAGTATTCAAAGTTATCAAGTATTTAGAATTAGATTGATGCATGATCGATGACAATGCTAATGGTCTTCTTATTTGGCTGTATTGTGAAGTAAAACTTACTTTTAGCAAAGGTGGAACTTTTTTATTTCTTTACGACAAAAGAATTATGCTGTAAAGTTTGTATTTTAGTTTAAGATCAAGTGTAAAATAAAATCTCCATGTGATGTACAGCTTTTTAAAAAACAAAATTGCCACATTGTAAAGAAAAATAGTGTAAAATATGTAAATAAAAGGCCAAATTTAAATCTTTTCATCATATACTTTAATTAATCCTTTCAAAGCTTGAAAATATTGTTAAAAATGGGCAAAAGTGTCTCTATGGCCTTAAAGATTATGTGGTAGTTTTACCAGTGCTATTGAAAAAGATTAATTGTCATGAAAGGAAAAATCGACCATACTTCCTTTGTTAGTGCAAATTCCTTTACATAAGATTTAAGCAATTAAACCATTCAATCAGGTTTACACTTAAAAAAAAGTGATTTCATAATCAAAATCTGATTTTTTTCCCCCAAAAGTAACCAACTAGTACTTTTTAAAATGTTGGGTTAAAAAGTGCCATTTAAATTCAACTGGAAAATCAGCCCAACATTTGATCAAATATTGACAAACCAAACCACTTATTTAAAACGTATAATTTAAATTTAATTGGAAAAACTAACCCAACATGTGGTCAAATACAGACAAAACAAACTGCTGGGTTAATTTTGTTCATTTTAATTTAATGGGGAAAATGAACTCAATGTTGGGTTAAATATGGTCAAACCACACTGCTTAGTTAAAAAGTGTCATTTTAGTTGGAAAAATTACTTTGAATTAAAGAGTACTTTGTACTTTTACCTAATATTAGTATTATTTACTAAAATGTATGTTATTTTAGCAGTGTAATAGTAATTTTACTTGAGTACAATAAAGATTTCACAAGCATTTAGTGCAGGTTTATTATATCATTAATGTATGATTAATCAATATTATTATTATTATTATTATTATTATTATTTTTAATAATGCTTTTTATTTGTATCAATTACTATGCAATGTTTTATGGGTTGCTGAGAATACATTTCAGGTCTTCAATACATAGCATGTCATTCTTAAAAATAAAAAAAATAGGTGCTGGAAAAAGTGCTTAAAATTCCTTGATTTTCATTAGGCTGTGCCTGTATGATAAGCACATTTAACATATGTTTGTCAGAAATCAAGATTTGTCAGATTGTGTATGAAATGAATATGACATATAGCCAATATTTATGAGGTCCAAGCAACATTTCCAGCTTTTGATGAAAAGGCTACTATGAATACTTTAGATTTAAGTACAGCAGTTTTCTTTTTACTTTTTAGGAACAATCCCATTTTTTAAATTAACTTTTAAAACCATATTTCAGTTTAAACAAGTTTTTTTTATCTGCCAGCACAGTTAATGTTCAGACTATTTAAAATGTTTAAAGTGACTGACAATAATACATATTCTCAATGATAGGAATTAATCTGCCTCGTTTTTAAACTGTGCACAGCTTAATTAGGCCTACAACGCTATTTTTAATAGCTACTGGTCATTATGGTGGTACTTGGAGAGACAGTTTTTTCTAAGGTGGTACTTGGTGAAAAAAGTTTGAGAACCACTGGTGTACAACATTATGACGGAGCGGCAGGCTAATGTAATACCCATGCTTTTCGTTTTATGTCAGGAATTACTGAGACTTGCATTTGGCTAAACTTAAAAACGATTCAATACATACAGAATTCACTACTCACCATAACTTTAATGAAGGAAAATCGCCTGAATATGATGTTTCGGACGAGCTCTGCCATTGCTGCGCTGTAATTTAAACCTGATCCATCAAACGACTCTCACGCGCATGCGTACACGCGCTTTTGCTGCAAGGTTTGTTCGCCAAACACAAACACTATTTTCACTGCTGTTTGATAAATTGCCAAAGCACAGTTTTATGTTTGGTGAATGAATATTTTTCATTTTTACTTCAGACCATCAGCTAAAATTAATTATGTGGATTTTTTTTTTCGTTTGGGGCTTATTATTGTGAAGTCATTTGTTGAGTCAATATTTAATTGTCAGCGTCCACAATTATTTTATTTACTCTGTAATTTAGTTTTATATAATCTAATATTGAAATAATTAATGCAAAAATATGATCAGATTAAAAAAAAAACGTATTTGAAATTTGGTTAAATAAAGTTTGATTGCAACAAAATTTGATAAAAATTGATTATGAAAATAAATAAATGAATAAATAAATAAAAAGACAAAATTTTATGTATGTTTTCGTTTTTTTATTGTTTTGGGATCTAGATCTGGTTATGATAAAAATAATAATAATAATTATCAGGATATCTGCTTACCCCAGCTGATTTTAATCATATTTAACTGAAAGTGTTAATGTTTCTGTATTACACATTTTGTTTAGTTCACACTATATTTACTTATTTATAATGTAAAAATGACACAATGTGTAATAGAGAAGCAATAGAGAAGAACCCCTCTACTGCTCTGATTGACTTTCTGCTGATCAAGTGTTGTTTACATTTAAATGACTCCAATATTCTGTCACCACGGCAACCTGAGTTTACACTGAAATCAACACATCTCTCTGAATCTGATCACTTGAGCTCTTTCAACTCTTCACTTGGACAAGTTTCATCAGATTGTCTGATTTGGAAAGTTGATATTGATGGAGCAGCGGCGCCTCAGACGAACCAGGAGTCTTCCAGCACACCTGAAGGACTTCCTGCTGGAGGGTGTCCCGTCTGTTCAGGATCCTGCAGCTGTGATCAGGTTGGATCATACTTACAGCTGTATCTCTTCCCCAGGTCTGAAGGAACATCACCTGAAGAACGCAGCTGTCCTTCCCCAAGTCCGTCCAGCATCCTCAGTGCCTTCAGTGGACGTGGGACAGCAGGAGGAGCCACTCTCTATCCACGGCTACAGCGTTCAGGCCTACCAGGACATCTACCGCTCTGTGGTCGAGCCCATGATCAAGAGTCGTCCCTACAGCCTCCAGCTGGGCCTGGAGATCAAGCAGCGGCTGTGGGAGGCACTCAGGTGTCCTGTGATGGAGGAGACGGTGCAGGCTGATGGACGAATCCTCATTACAGAAGGCAGATGTGGAGCCAGACCAAACAGCATGGCTCCTCGAGTCCATGTGGACATCAGTGGAGAGCCACTGCCTGAGAAGCCCAGCAGAAAGAGGGCCAGATGCTGAGTCTTCACAGTGTCCCAAACCACACTGCAGGCCTGCGTATGTATATAGTGTACATAGTTGTAGAGCAAGTTCACAGTAAGTTTCCTTTTGCATGTTTTGTTTCATCAACTGGTTGTTTTTATTGATTCTTGGTGTTGTTGACTTGAAGTTCTTGGTTTGCTCGGTGGTCTTCAGGACGTTTCAGGTGGTTTTCTGCACGCTTGTCGAGGTTTTCTGAGCGGTTGTTCTCGTGTTGCTGGTCGGTCGCTGGACTCTTCTGAGAGTTTCGATGCGTTTAGTGGTTTGCGGTGTCTGTTAGGTTAGGGTAGGTTAGGTTAGGGTCCCTCACGTGGTTTGCAGCTTGACGTGCTGTGAGGGCTTGTGTGCATCAGTGATGCTGAGAGCTTCGCCACTGGTACTTCACAGATACCGGTAGGGTCACCCATAGTGGACTGGTCTCAGCGGAGATGCCCGACAAAGACAAACCAGCTGATTCTGGACAGCAGATTCACATCAGAATCACCTGAAGATGTGGAAGTCGCAGGATTCGTGGAAGCAACCATTCTAAATAAATATATCAATTAATAAATTTGTTATTTAATACATATAAAAGAGGCTGCAATTCTTTTCTTTTTCCTCTATTATGTTGATTTTTATCAAGTTATAATTAATAAATAAAAGTAACAATTCTGGAATTATTATTACCCTTTTAACCTGATTTTCAAAACAATCCACCACTAATTGCACTATTAAAACTATAATAAAACTATAATAAAATAAGCCATAATAATAATAATAATAAAAACATAAAATAATAAAACAAATATTTAAATGATTTATTCAATTTTTTGATAGAATAATATTTACAATTATGTTATAAATATAAATTCTAATTATTTATACACTGTAAAAATGAATACATATAATATTTATTGAAATATAATTTACTCCCCAAACTACATTTTCTAGTGACTGGTCACATCTAAATTCAATTGTGGCAACAGCCTGTCAACATTGGCTCAATGAGAAATAATGTGTTGAGTCAATAAAAAAACCATCAAGTCTGCCGAATCATGTTATTGGCCCAATTGAATGTTTTAGATTGTGTTCAACAAGCTTTTTTGGTTTCACCTAATTTAAAAATGTATATTGGTTAATTGTATATTGGTAAACAATGCTAAAGCAACTTTACTGAATTGTTTACTCCTCGTTGTCCTAAAAGAAAATTAATAATAGAATATAGAAAATCATAATACACTAAACACTGCCACATTTATTTATTTATTTATTTATTTATTTTTATTAAAGGGACACTATTGTAAAAGTCCTTTAGAATAACAAATACATTACACATTTCAACAAAGTATACCGTATAAATTCTGATTCTGAACATCTGATTCAGTGCCCTATGGGAGAAATGACTAGGAATATTAAACAGCGGAAAACAGACAAACTACTTGCTCTACAAACTAGTGTGTTTATGACTTTACAGACAAAGCAGAATAATATATTAAGAAAATATCAGTTTGCAACATCAAGCATCAAAACAAACAGTTTTTAACGTCTCAAAATCAAAGGAAGTGAATGAGAGCGGAAATCTCCAGCCAAAAAGATTCAAACGGCTGCGCCTGCTCGTACGTGAGGAATAAGGTCAATACATAGAGCTGAAGTGTACTTAATATATATCCCAAATATCTGCAAAAATATAAAAAATAAAAAAATAAAAAAGCATAAAATGTGAGTATTTTTGTGAGGTTACTTTAACCATTGTTTAGTGTTGTCACCTGAATACTTTCATTCTACAAAAGATAATCTGAACTTATGAAATCACATTTTTGATGGTTAAACCCATTCATTAACATTAAACATCTAATATATTTGCATATAAACAATGAACGGTTCATTCCGCTGTGGCTCCCCCTGATAAACAGGGGACTAAGCTGAAGGAAAATTAATAAATGAATATTAAATTCGTCAAAAGCACCATCGAATCTAAACAATGGGTTACTTTACCCAGTTGACACAGATGATTCCAGAACAGAAAAAAACTCACAAAAGTTTCAAGAAAAGTAAAAAAAAATCTTCAAGAGGAACTTCAAGCACATAAAGCTGCATCTGTTTCAAATATTTACCATGTAAACCTATTTAGTCATTGTATTCCAGGTTGAGTAGATACTATAATCCAAAAGCACAAACGATGCATTGATAAAGCCTCCTATTGTCGAGCACCATCTCCTCTTCCAGGACAGCAGACATTCAGCACAGTTGACAGGGCTCTTAAACTTCATCATGCTCCTGATGCTAACTGTTTTAAGGATTCCCATCTTCATTGTAGCTGTGTGGTTTTCCAATGGCCCTGTATGTTAGAAATATAAAACGGCAATGTTAATATTAAGCCTATATCAAATACATATTAAAACGTCACCATAATACTGTGTCATTTTCAAAAACACTATTACTGTTGGATCACAAAATGTAATTTTACAATAACAGAATGTGGATGTTCACATATTTATTAGCATAGTAACAATACAGAAATTAATAATTTCCATACTGTGAGAATGCTATGTGGTAAATTGCACATTTATATGTAAAATGTCACTTTGGCCAGGCACCTGTTTGTTTACAGCAATGGCTCTAAATATCACTTACAGTGAGTAAATAACAGCAGAAGACAAAAAACAGGTTTTCTTTCACACAAAACGTTCGAGGTTACTAAAGTAACCCTTCGATTGATGTACTAATCCACGTATGGGAGGATTCGGTTCAGAAGCCGCTCGTCTGAAAGAGTATTGAACGGGCCAATTAAGAATGAATTGGCAGCGCAAGCCTGCGCAGGTGTGCTGCATAGCCAATTAACTGAGCATATAAGCACACCTGGCGCCAGCAGACGCTATCCTTTTTAAGCTGAAGAGACATTTAACAGCTAAGGGACAGTCATTATGGCGACGCAGTATAGTGCTTCCGTTCCCCTCCTCGGGGAACAAAGGGTTACTTTAGTAACCTCGAACGTTCCCCTTCGGGGGGAACTTCAGCACTATAAGTGGATTGATGTACTAATCCACGTATGGGAGCCCATTGAAAGCGCCATAATGACCGCACCTTACCAACACCCAACATGAGAGGGCAGTCAGGCAAGCGTGACGCACCCAGATCATGAGAGGCGCGGTCCTCCAACGTGCCCTTGGCCCTAACTTATCCCACTTCAAAAGAAGCTTTACGGAATAGGTATATTTTTTTGGGAGTCGCTAGCGTCTAGATGATTCTAGGAATACACGACAGTACGTTGGGAAGCGTGCCATCCCAGTAGGGAGGACGCTGCGGAGACCATCCGCACCCAATAGGGGAAACAAATGGAATTACATATGGACTAACCCTGAGAAGGGGGAGTGCGCATAAGAAGGTGGTTAGCGGATAGGAAAAGCATGGGTCCACCCGGGGGGGGAACTTAACCGTGGCGGAAAAGCATATGGGGATCACCAGCGGGGATCGGCCATAGCAGGCACCTATACCCAAAACGCGGGCTGACCAGCGGGCAGACCTACAACGTAATGGGCCAGCAAGTGACTCCTCCGCTGAGTCAGTGCTGGGGGCCTCGGAGGAATCTGCAGGGCTCACCGAATGGAGAACTTTACTGACAGACAGGAGGGTGCACATCTCTCCGTGTTAGGGAAAAAAGGCACCGCAAGCGTGTACAACACCTACCGAGTTGTTTCCTCAATCACCAAAGGTCCCTAACACCCTTGAGGAAACCGGCTCCACTGGCAGATTATAAAACCTTGCAATGTGTTGGGTGTCGGCCAGCCCGCAGCTCTACAATGTCTGTTAAAGAAGCGCCGCGCGCACATGCCCAAGAGGATGCAAAGCTCCGAGTGGAGTGCGCACGCACTCCCGGGGGGCGCGGCTGACCTCTGCTCAAATAAGCACATGAAATGGCCTCCACAATCCAGTGGGATAAACGTTGTTTAGACACGGCACTTCCCTGCTGCCGTCCGCCATAACAGACAAAGAGCTGCTCAGAAGATCTAAAGTTCTGAGTACGGTCCACATAAATGCGCAGGGCGCGAACTGGACAAAGTAAGGACAGGGCTGGGTCTGCCTCCTCCGGGGGCAGCGCTTGCAGGGTTACTACCTGATCTCTAAAGGGAGTGGTAGGAACTTTGGGCACATAACCCGGGCGGGGTCTCAGGATAACATGAGAAAAATCCGGCCCGAATTCCAGGCACGAGTCACTGACCGAAAATGCCTCCAGGTCCCCGACCCTCTTAATGGAGGCCAACGTGACCAGCAGAGCTGTCTTCAGGGACAGAAATCTTAAAGATACTGTATTAAGTGGCTCGAAGGGATCAAATCGCAGGCTCGTGAGAACGAGGGAGAGATCCCAAGAGGGTGTGAGAGGGGGGCGAGTTGGATTAATTCGCCTAGCGCCTCTGAGGAACCGGATGATGAGGTTATGCTTTCCCACGGTGCCGCCAGTCACCGCGTCATGGTGAGCGGAGATGGCGGCAACGTATACCTTGAGAGTGGAGGGCAACAGCTGTCCAGCTTCTCTTGAAGGAAAGAGAGCACAACACTGATCTGGCAAGATCGGGGGTCTTCTCAGCGAGAGACACAACATTCAGTGAATAGACTCCACTTCAGGGCGTAGGCGCGCCTCGTGGAGGGGGCTCTAGTCTGAGTGATAGTATCAACCACCGCGGGCGGCAGGTTACCTAAGTCTTTCTCGCGTCTATGGACCACGCGTGGAGGTTCCAGAGATCGGGGCGAGGGTGCCAGACTGTGCCTTGTCCCTGAGAAAGTAGGTCCTCTCTCAAAGGGATCTGCCATGGGAGGGCCGTCGCTAGGAGGGAGAGCTCTGATATCCAGGTCCGGTTGGGCGAGAGGGGCGCAACTAGCAGAACCTGCTCCTCGTCCTCCCTGACCTTGCACAGTAACTGCGCAATCAGGCTTACTGGGGGAAACGCATACTTGCGTATGCCCCGAGGCCAGCTGTGGGCCAGTGCATCCGTGCCGAGAGAGCCCTCGGTCAGGAAAAACAACTGGCAATGAGCGTACTCGGGGGAGCAACAGATCGATCTGGGTCTCCCCGAACCGCGCCTATATCAGCTGGACAGACTCTGGGTGGAGTCTCCATTCTCCAGAGTGAATCTGCTGCCGTGAGAGCACATCGGCTGCACGGTCGAGCATACCTGGGAAGTGAATGGCGCGCAGCGACTACAGCCGCGGGTGACTCCAGAGGAGCAGACGGCGGGCGAGCTGAGAGATGGGAGGACCTTGTACTGCCATGCTCGACCTTTGAACGCAAACCGCAGAAACTGACGGTGGCTTGGAAGAATGGAGACATGAAAATACGCGTCCTTCAGGTATATGGCTGCAAACCAATCTTGAGGACGAACGCATCGGAGGAAGCGCCTCTGCGTAAGCATTCTGAACAACAGCTTGTGAAGGCAGCGATTCAAAACGCGCAGATCTAGGATTGGCCGTGACCCACAGCTCTTTTTGGGTATGATGAAGTACGGGCTGTAAACCCGCTCTTCATCTCGGCTCTGATCGTCTGATCGAGTCTGATCGTGCGTATGAGCCACCGCGAGGGGCTGGGCCGCGCTAACCAGGCAGGCAGAGCCCTCGCTAATGACATCATCGCAGCAATTGCTGACGTACCCGCGGAGGGGCAGCGTGGAGCAGGTGTGCTGATCCGGGGAGCGCGAGGGTCCCACAGAAGAGCTTGAGGAGAGCGATTCGCTCTGGCTCCGCACCCTGACTCCGGAAAAGGGGCTTGGGGGCTGGGAGAAGGGAGACCGTCCCCCCAGCACCCGTGAGCCGCTGGCGGAGCATGTAGACCCTGCGAGCTGAGAGGCGGCGCGTCCCAGACTGGCAGGGCTTGCAGTGCTCGTGAGCCACTGGCGGAGCGCACCGAACCTGCGAGCTAGAGAGTACAGTGTCTCAGACTGGCAGATTTCGGGCTGTCACATCCGGGGAAGTGAAAAAGTGCCTTTTCATTTCATGGCAGTAAAAGGTGCCGTTGGAAATGGCGCCCCGCCCTCCAGCGGGGAAGAGCAAGTTCCCTCTTCTCCAGATGACCTGTCCCAGGGACGCTTCGCGGTCCGTTGCCGGACTTAGCGGCGTTCTGGGCAGGGGGAGCTGCCTGCTTCCGAGGTGCTCGACCTGCTCGCTTCGCCAGAGGCGTGTGCAGGGGCGGTGCAGCTCTCGTAGGCGGGCGCCTTCGGCGAGGAGCAGGTATGGATGGCACGGCGGGCGGAGCGGGCTACGGATCCGCCGATAAGACATCACCCATCAGACTGCTCTCTCACTGCCTCGAATTCCTGGGTGAATTCGCAGACAGTGTCGCCGACCAGCTTGGGATATGGGCGAGTCAAGAAAGCGGACTTTGTCGACTTCGCGCATACCAGCCAAGTTCTAGTCAGGGGTGGCGCTGCTGGATCACTAGTGTGGACATCGTCCTCCCCAAAGCACACGCAGCGGACTCAGTAGTCCGAAGAGCTTAGTCGGCTGCGGTGCGAAGCTCATAAGCCTGGGTTGGACCCACCCTCGTGCAGCTCGGCCAGCGCCTGCGCTTGGTAGCACTGGTAGGTGGCTATCGCTTGCAAGGCGGAAGCAGCCTGGTCTGTAGCTTTGCAAGCTCTGACTCCGGGGAGAAGAAACTTACAGGCTTTGGATGGGACACGAGGCGGACCCCACCAAGAAGAGGCGCTGCGCGGACTAGCCGCCATAGCGCACTCAACCTGAGGAATTGCCACATACCCCCTGGCCGCTCCACCACCAAGAGTGGTGAGGGTGGAGGGACATGCAGCACGAGCAGAAAAAAGTGCTCTTTAAGACCGCGTGAGCCTACTGTGCGTCACCGGGAAGAAGGGAACGCCCCTCTAGTCAGTCCGGCCGCGGAGCTGGGGGATAAACCATCTCCAACCCACGGCCGAAGCAGCCCGGGAAAGCACAGCTAACACGTCCGTTTCAGTATCCGTTTTGACAGCGCTCACATGCCCGAAGGGGGCGAGCGGGTCTGGATCATCGTCGGACAATGAAAGCCCACCCTCCGATGCCGCGGGGGACATCTGATCTCCGGTGTCAGCGAGTGTGAGAGCTACCATCTGATTAGACGGAACACTCCCAGTACCCGAAGCTTGGATGGAGCGCTTGGAGGAGCGAGAGGTCCGCGAGCCCTTAGGCGGCGGATTATCTCTCGCTGGAACCCTCAGATCTGCCCGAGCGCCCGTTGCAGAGCAGGAGGCGACTAGGGTGGCTCGCTCTCTTACGAAAGCTAGCCGCGACCTCAACCGCGCGACGGTCATGGCATCGCAGTGACGACATGAACCGCCCCCGAGCACCACATTAACATACTGGACCCCCAAACATGTAATGCAGTGAACGTGCCCATCATCCGGAGCCAGGAAACCCCCGCCATCAGAAACGCACAGTCGGAGCGCCGTCCTGAAAAGGACGTGCTGCACGACTGTGTTGCTCTTTTAGCTGCAACAATACGCACCTCTCTGGAGGACCGGACCCAAAGGGACGCCAGGCAAGGGAGAAACCCAGCTCGACCATCTGCCGCTGCGTGGACTCGCTCTGGACCGGGAGACACTCGTTCGCTCGAAGTGGCTGTAGATCAGCAGGAGGAACCCTCATGAACTCGATCAGAAAAGTCTCTGAAGCGAAAAGGATAGCGTCTGCTGGCGCCAGGTGTGCTTATATGCTCAGTTAAATGGCTATGCAGCACACCTGCGCAGGCTTGCGCTGCCAATTCATTCTTAATTGGCCCGTTCAATACTCTTTCAGACGAGCGGCTTCTGAACCGAATCCTCCCATACGTGGATTAGTACATCAATCCACTTATAGTGCTGAAGTTCCCCCCGAAGGGGAACTGAAAATTCTGCCGTAATTTACGCTCTCGCTTCCTTTATTCCAGACCTGTTTTTCTTTCTATCTTCTGTAAAGAAAATATTTTAAAGAAAGCTGGAAACCTGTAACCATTGACTTCCATAGTATTTGTTTTTTCCTACTATGGAAATAAATGGTTACAGGTTTCAGCTTTTTTCTAAATATGGCATTTAGTGTTCAACAGAAGAAAGAAACTTACAAAAGTTTGAAACCACATGTGCCTGAGTAAATAGTACAATTTGATTTGGGGGTGAACTGTCCCTTTAACAACAACTCCAAATCAATGTTTAATATTTTCAAGTTGAAATCAATAAGGCAGGCTTGTGTTTTACATAATATTTTGTTTTATAGAAAATAAATAAGGCTAAAGTAGAACTGACAACCGGTAACATATAACTAGCCAGAGCAATGTCTGTAATTAACGTTAACGTGTTGTGGACAACAGTGGTTCTCAAACTGTGGTACGCGGAGTTATCGCCAAATAATGAAATAAACAATTAACACTTTTAATCCTTTGATGTGTATTATAACATCGATGTGATCAGCCTTGACTGTTTTGTGAAGCGTACGATCACAGCGCTGTGCTTATAGTGTTTATTTTTGTGCAATGTGTCATAAACTGTTAAAAATCAGTTTCCGAAGCTTAAAAATCGAGTCTGAAGCGTGATTTGACTGACATGAAAAGTGGCCAATCACAGTCGACCTTGTCAAGTTTTGCGTGAAACGTAAGGGCGGGACAAAGGCTTTCTGAGTTGCAGAGACAGAAAAAAACAACTTAAAAACAAATGTTTTGTTGGAATAATGTTTCTCGGATGTTTTCACTACAGAGATGTCTAGCAGAGTAATTATACCGCGGACACATTTCCTGCCTATTTGATGATCTACAAACACGTTTCGCTCTCCGACAGCGAGTCGCCTCGCCTCTGACCTGTCACTCCTCTAAACACAGTATGAATGGCGGCGCGGGAATGGAGTTATTGCGCAAGAACTAATTTCTGCAAATGTGGCGAGTGCTTTATTTTAACACGAGAGAGCATTAATGTACGCAAATCGCTAAAACAGACATGCGAGCTCTTAAATAGGCTTTTTTTCAAATAAACTGAAAGTGCTGTCATGATCGCCTGTGTGCTCAGATTGAATACAATCGCGATCTGTTCACTGTTAAAGTAGACATTATTTATCTTTGCTCCTTTACTAAATTTAGTCAAAAGTATTCAAAGTTATCAAGTATTTAGAATTAGATTGATGCATGATCGATGACAATGCTAATGGTCTTCTTATTTGGCTGTATTGTGAAGTAAAACTTACTTTTAGCAAAGGTGGAACTTTTTTATTTCTTTACGACAAAAGAATTATGCTGTAAAGTTTGTATTTTAGTTTAAGATCAAGTGTAAAATAAAATCTCCATGTGATGTACAGCTTTTTAAAAAAACAAAATTCCCACATTGTAAAGAAAAATAGTGTACAATATGTAAATAAAAGGCCAAATTTAAATCTTTTCATCATATACTTTAATTAATCCTTTCAAAGCTTGAAAATATTGTTAAAAATGGGCAAAAGTGTCTCTATGGCCTTAAAGATTATGTGCTATTGAAAAAGATTAATTGTCATGAAAGGAAAAATCCACCATACTTCCTTTGTTAGTGCAAATTCCTTTACATATAAGCAATTAAACCATTCAATCAGGTTTACACTTAAAAAAAAAAAGTGATTTCATAATGAAAATCAGATTTTTTTTTTCCAAAAGTAACCAACGAGTACTTTTTAAAATGTTGGGTTAAAAAGTGCCATTTAAATTCAACTGGAAAATCAGCCCAACATTTGATCAAATATTGACAAACCAAACCACTTAGTTAAAACGTATAATTTAAATTTAATTGGAAAAACTAACCCAACATGTGGTCAAATTCAGACAAAACAAACTGCTGGGTTAAATTTGTTCATTTTAATTTAATGGGGAAAATGAACTCAATGTTGGGTTAAATATGGTCAAACCACACTGCTTAGTTAAAAAGTGTCATTTTAATTGGAAAAATTACTTTGAATTAAAGAGTACTTTGTACTTTTACCTAATATTAGTATTATTTACTAAAATGTATGTTATTTTAGCAGTGTAATAGTATTTTTACTTGAGTAAGATTTCACAAGCATTTAGTGCAGGTTTATTATATTATTAATATATGATTAATAAATATTATTATTATTATTAATAATGCTTTTTATTTGTATCAATTACTATGCAATGTTTTATGGGTTGCTGAGAATACATTTCAGGTCTTCAATACATAGCATGTCATTCTTAAAAATAAAAAAATAGGTGCTGGAAAAAGTGCTTAAAATTCATTGATTTTCATTAGGCTGTGCCTGTATGATAAGCACATTTAACATATGTTTGTCAGAAATCAAGATTTGTCAGATTGTGTATGAAATGAATATGACATATAGCCAATAATTATGAGGTCCAAGCAAATTTTCCAGCTTTTGATGAATAGGCTATGAATACTTTAGATTTAAGTACAGCAGTTTTCTTTTTACTTTTTAAGAACAATCCCATTTTTTAAATGAACTTTTAAAAGCATATTTCCAATTAAACACGTTTTTTTTTATCTGCAAGCACAGTTAATGTTCAGACTATTTAAAATGTTTAAAGTGACTGACAATAATACATATTCTCAATGATAGGAATTAATCTGCCTCGTTTTTAAACTGTGCACAGCTTAATTAGGCCTACAACGCTATTTTTAATAGCTACTGGTCATTATGGTGGTACTTGGAGAGACAATTTTTTCTAAGGTGGTACTTGGTGAAAAAAGTTTGAGAACCACTGGTGTACAACATTATGACGGAGCGGCAGGCTAACGTAATACCCATGCTTTTCGTTTTATGTCAGGAATTACTGAGACTTGCATTTGGCTAAACTTAAAAACGATTCAATACATACAGAATTCACTACTCACCATAACTTTGATGAAGGAAAATCGCCTGAATATGATGTTTCGGAGGAGCTCTGCCATTGCTGCGCTGCAATTTAAACCTGATCCATCAAACGACTCTCACGCGCATGCGTACACGCGCTTTTGCTGCAAGGTTTGTTCGCCAAACACAAACACTATTTTCACTGCTGTTTGATAAATTGCCAAAGCACAGTTTTATGTTTGGTGAATGAATATTTTTAATTTTTACTTCAGACCATCAGCTAAAATTAATAATGTGGATTTTTTTTTCGTTTGGGGCTTATTATTGTGAAGTCATTTGTTGAGTCAATATTTAATTGTCAGCGTCCACAATTATTTTATTTACAGTGTAATTTTGTTTTATATAATCTAATATTGAAATAATTAATGCAAAAATATGATCAGATAAAAAAAAACGTATTTGAAATTTGGTTAAATAAAGTTTGATTGCAACAAAATTTGATAAATATTGATTATAAAAAATGAATAAATAAATAAAAGACAAAGTTTTATGTAGGTTTTCGTTTTTTTATTGTTTTGGGATCTAGATCTGGTTATGATAAAAAATAATAATAATAATTATCAGGATATCTGCTTACCCCAACTGATTTTAATCATATTTAACTGAAAGTGTTAATGTTTCTGTATTACACATTTTGTTTAGTTCACACTATATTTACTTATTTATAATGTAAAAATGACACAATGTGTAATAGAGAAGCAATAGAGAAGAACTCCTCTACTGCTCTGATTGACTTTCTGCTGATCAAGTGTTGTTTACATTTAAATGACTCCAATATTCTGTCACCAAGGCAACCTGAGTTTACACTGAAATCAACACATCTCTCTGAATCTGATCACTTGAGCTCTTTCAACTCTTCACTTTGACAAGTTTCATCAGATTGTCTGATTTGGAAAGTTGATATTCATGGAGCAGCGGCGCCTCAGACGAACCAGGAGTCTTCCAGCACACCTGAAGGACTTCCTGCTGGAGGGTGTCCCGTCTGTTCAGGATCCTGCAGCTGTGATCAGGTTGGATCATACTTACAGCTGTATCTCTTCCCCAGGTCTGAAGGAACATCACCTGAAGAACGCAGCTGTCCTTCCCCAAGTCCGTCCAGCATCCTCAGTGCCTTCAGTGGACGTGGGACAGCAGGAGGAGCCACTCTCTATCCATGGCTACAGCGTTCAGGCCTACCAGGACATCTACCGCTCTGTGGTCGAGCCCATGATCAAGAGTCGTCCCTACAGCCTCCAGCTGGGCCTGGAGATCAAGCAGCGGCTGTGGGAGGCACTCAGGTGTCCTGTGATGGAGGAGACGGTGCAGGCTGATGGACGAATCCTCATTACAGAAGGCAGATGTGGAGCCAGACCAAACAGCATGGCTCCTCGAGTCCATGTGGACATCAGTGGAGAGCCACTGCCTGAGAAGCCCAGCAGAAAGAGGGCCAGACGCTGAGTCTTCACAGTGTCCCAAACCACACTGCAGGCCTGCGTATGTATATAGTGTACATAGTTGTAGAGCAAGTTCACAGTAAGTTTCCTTTTGCATGTTTTGTTTCATCAACTGGTTGTTTTTATTGATTCTTGGTGTTGTTGACTTGAAGTTCTTGGTTTGCTCGGTGGTCTTCAGGATGTTTCAGGTGGTTTTCTGCACGCTTGTCGAGGTTTTCTGAGCGGTTGTTCTCGTGTTGCTGGTCGGTCGCTGGACTCTTCTGAGAGTTTCGATGCGTTTAGTGGTTTGCGGTGTCTGTTAGGTTAGGGTAGGTTAGGTTAGGGTCCCTCACGTGGTTTGCAGCTTGACGTGCTGTGAGGGCTTGTGTGCATCAGTGATGCTGAGAGCTTCGCCACTGGTACTTCACAGATACCGGTAGGGTCACCCATAGTGGACTGGTCTCAGCGGAGATGCCCGACAAAGACAAACCAGCTGATTCTGGACAGCAGATTCACATCAGAATCACCTGAAGATGTGGAAGTCGCAGGATTCGTGGAAGCAACCATTCTAAATAAATATATCAATTAATAAATTTGCTATTTAATACATATAAAAGAGGCTGCAATTCTTTTCTTTTTCCTCTATTATGTTGATTTTTATCAAGTTATAATTAATAAATAAAAGTAACAATTCTGGAATTATTATTACCCTTTTAACCTGATTTTCAAAACAACCCACCACTAATTGCACTATTAAAACTATAATAAAACTATAATAAAATAAGCCATAATAATAATAATAATAATAATAATAAAAACATAAAATAATAAAACAAATATTTAAATGATTTATTCAATTTTTTGATAGAATAATATTTACAATTATGTTATAAATATAAATTCTAATTATTTATACGCTGTAAAAATGAATACATATAATATTTATTTAAATATAATTTACTCCCCAAACTACATTTTCTAGTGACTGGTCACATCTAAATTCAATTGTGGCAACAGCCTGTCAACATTGGCTCAATGAGAAATAATGTGTTGAGCCAATAAAAAAACCATCAAGTCTGCCAAATCATGTTATTGGCCCAATTGAATGTTTTAGATTGTGTTCAACAAGCTTTTTTGGTTTCACCTAATTTAAAATTGTATATTGGTTAATTGTATATTGGTAAACAATGCTAAAGCAACTTTACTGAATTGTTTACTCCTCGTTGTCCCAAAAGAAAATGAATAATAGAATATAGAAAATCATAATACACTAAACACTGCCACATTTATTTATTTATTTATTTATTTTTATTAAAGAGACACTATTGTAAAAGTCCTTTAGAATAACAAATACATTACACATTTCAACAAAGTATACCGTATAAATTCTAGCATTTTATTTCTCCTAATATTGACCTCATTCTTTAAGGCGGAAGTGCCCTCGTTTTTCCGATTTGTTTTCGAACATCTGATTCAGTGCCCTATGGGAGAAATGACTAGGAATATTAAACAGCGGAAAACAGACAAACTACTTGCTCTACAAACTAGTGTGTTTATGACTCTACAGACAAAGCAGAATAATATATTAAGAAAATATCAGTTTACAACATCAAGCATCAAAACAAACAGTTTTTAACGTCTAAAAATCAAAGAAAGTGAATGAGAGCGGAAATCTCCAGCCAAAAAGATTCAAACGGCTGCGCCTGCTCGTACGTGAGGAATAAGGTCAATACATAGAGCTGAAGTGTACTTAATATATATCCCAAATATCTGCAAAAATATAAAAAATAAAAATAAAAAACAGCATAAAATGTGAGTATTTTTGTGAGGTTACTTTAACCATTGTTTAGTGTTGTCACCTGAATACTTTCATTCTACAAAAGATAATCTGAACTTATGAAATCACATTTTTGATGGTTAAACCCATTCATTAACATTAAACATCTAATATATTTGCATATAAACAATGAACGGTTCATTCCGCTGTGGCTGATAAACAGGGGACTAAGCTAAAGGAAAATTAATAAATGAATATTAAAATCGTCAAAAGCACCATCAAATCTAAACAATGGGTTACTTTACCCAGTTGACACAGATGATTCCAGAACAGAAAAAAACTCACAAAAGTTTCAAGAAAAGTAAAAAAAAAATCTTCAAGAGGAACTTCAAGCACATAAAGCTGCATCTGTTTCAAATATTTACCATGTAAACCTATTTAGTCATTGTATTCCAGGTTGAGTAGATACTATAATCCAAAAGCACAAACGATGCATTGATAAAGCCTCCTATTGTCGAGCACCATCTCCTCTTCCAGGACAGCAGACATTCAGCACAGTTAACAGGGCTCTTAAACTTCATCATGCTCCTGATGCTAACTGTTTCAAGGATTCCCATCTTCATTGTAGCTGTGTGGTTTTCCAATGGCCCTGTATGTTAGAAATATAAAACGGCAATGTCAATATTAAGCCTATGTCAAATACATATTCAAATGTCACCATAATACTGTGTCATTTTCAAAAACACTATTCCTGTTGGATCACAAAATGTAATTTTACAATAACAGAATGTGGATGTTCACATATTTATTAGCATAGTAACAATACAGTAATGAATAATTTCCATACTGTGAGAATGCTATGTGGTAAATTGCACATTTATATGTAAAATGTCACTTTGGCCAGGCACGTGTTTGTTTACAGTAATGGTTTTAAATATCATTTACAGTGAGTAAATAACAGCAGAAGACAAAAAACAGGTTTTCTTTCACACAAAACTAAAAATTCTGCCGTAATTTACTCTCGCTTCCTTTATTCCAGACCTGTTTTTCTTTCTATCTTCTGTAAAGAAAATATTTTAAAGAAAGCTGGAAACCTGTAACCATTGACTTCCATAGTATTTGTTTTTCCTACTATGGAAATAAATGGTTACAGGTTTCAGCTTTTTTCTAAATATGGCATTTAGTGTTCAACAGAAGAAAGAAACTTACAAAAGTTTGAAACCACATGTGCCTGAGTAAATAGTACAATTTGATTTGGGGGTGAACTGTCCCTTTAAGAACAACTCCAAATCAATGTTTAATATTTTCAAGTTGAAATCAATAAGGCAGGCTTGTGTTTTACATAATATCTTGTTTTATAGAAAATAAATAAGGCTAAAGTAGAACTGACAACCGGTAACATATAACTAGCCAAAGCAATGTCTGTAATTAACGTTAACGTGTTGTGGACAACAGTGGTTCTCAAACTGTGGTACGCGGAGGAATCGCCAAATAATGAAATAAACAATTAACACTTTTAATCCTTTGATGTGTATTATAACATCGATGTGATCAGCATTGACTGTTTTGTGAAGCGTACGATCACAGCGCTGTGCTTATAGTGTTTATTTTTGTGCAATGTGTCATAAACTGTTAAAAATCAGTTTCCGAAGCTTAAGAATCGAGTCTGAAGCGTGATTTGACTGACATGAAAAGTGGCCAATCACAGTCGACCTTGTCAAGTTTTGCGTGAAACGTAAGGGCGGGTCAAAGGCTTTCTGAGTTGCAGAGACAGAAAAAAACAACTTAAAAACAAAAGTTTTGTTGGAATAATGCTTCTCGGATGTTTTCACTATAGAGATGTCTAGCAGAGTAATTATACCGCGGACACATTTCCTGCCTATTTGATGATCTACAAACACGTTTCGCTCTCCGACAGCGAGTCGACTCGCCTCTGACCTGTCACTCCTCTAAACACAGTATGAATGGCGGCGCGGGAATGGAGTTATTGCGCAAGAACTAATTTCTGCAAATGTGGCGAGTGCTTTATTTTAACACGAGAGAGCATTAATGTACGCAAATTGCTAAAACAGACATGCGAGCTCTTAAATAGGCTTTTTTTTTTCAAATAAACTGCAAGTGCTGTCATGATCGCCTGTGTGCTCAGATTGAATACAATCGCGATCTGTTCACTAAAGTAGACATTATTTATCTTTGCTCCTTTACTAAATTTAGTCAAAAGTATTCAAAGTTATCAAGTATTTAGAATTAGATTGATGCATGATCGATGACAATGCTAATGGTCTTCTTATTTGGCTGTATTGTGAAGTAAAACTTACTTTTAGCAAAGGTGGAACTTTTTTATTTCTTTACGACAAAAGAATTATGCTGTAAAGTTTGTATTTTAGTTTAAGATCAAGTGTAAAATAAAATCTCCATGTGATGTACAGCTTTTTAAAAAACAAAATTGCCACATTGTAAAGAAAAATTGAAAAAGAAAAAATGTGTAAAATATATAAATAAAAGGCCAAATTTAAATCTTTTCATCATATACTTTAATTAATCCTTTCAAAGCTTGAAAATATTGTTAAAAATGGGCAAAAGTGTCTCTATGGCCTTAAAGATTATGTGGTAGTTTTACCAGTGCTATTGAAAAAGATTAATTGTCATGAAAGGAAAAATCGACCATACTTCCTTTGTTAGTGCAAATTCCTTTACATATAAGCAATTAAACCATTCAATCAGGTTTACACTTAAAAAAAAGTGATTTCATAATGAAAATCAGATTTTTTTAATCAGATTTTTTTTTCCAAAAGTAACCAACGAGTACTTTTTAAAATGTTGGGTTAAAAAGTGCCATTTAAATTCAACTGGAAAATCAGCCCAACATTTGATCAAATATTGACAAACCAAACCACTTAGTTAAAACGTATAATTTAAATTTAATTGGAAAAACTAACCCAACATGTGGTCAAATACAGACAAAACAAACTGCTGGGTTAAATTTGTTAATTTTAATTTAATGGGGAAAATGAACTCAATGTTGGGTTAAATATGGTCAAACCACACTGCTTAGTTAAAAAGTGTCATTTTAATTGGAAAAATTACTTTGAATTAAAGAGTACTTTGTACTTTTACCTAATATTAGTATTATTTACTAAAATGTATGTTATTTTAGCAGTGTAATAGTATTTTTACTTGAGTAAGATTTCACAAGCATTTAGTGCAGGTTTATTATATCATTAATATATGATTAATAAATATTATTATTATTTTTAATAATGCTTTTTATTTGTATCAATTACTATGCAATGTTTTATGGGCTGCTGAGAATACATTTCAGGTCTTCAATCCATAGCATGTCATTCTTGAAAATAAAAAAATAGGTGCTGGAAAAAGTGCTTAAAATTCATTGATTTTCATTAGGCTGTGCCTGTATGATAAGCACATTTAACATATGTTTGTCAGAAATCAAGATTTGTCAGATTGTGTATGAAATGAATATGACATATAGCCAATATTTATGAGGTCCAAGCAAATTTTCCAGCTTTTGATGAATAGGCTATGAATACTTTAGATTTAAGTACAGCAGTTTTCTTTTTACTTTTTAAGAACAATCCCATTTTTTAAATGAACTTTTAACAGCATATTTCAATTTAAACAAGTTTTTTTTTTTATCTGCCAGCACAGTTAATGTTCAGACTATTTAATATGTTTAAAGTGACTGACAATAATACATATTCTCAATGATAGGAATTAATCTGCCTCGTTTTTAAACTGTGCACAGCTTAATTAGGCCTACAACGCTATTTTTAATAGCTACTGGTCATTATGGTGGTACTTGGAGAGACAGTTTTTTCTAAGGTGGTACTTGGTGAAAAAAGTTTGAGAACCACTGGTGTACAACATTATGACGGAGCGGCAGGCTAACGTAATACCCATGCTTTTCGTTTTATGTCAGGAATTACTGAGACTTGCATTTGGCTAAACTTAAAAACGATTCAATACATACAGAATTCACTACTCACCATAACTTTGATGAAGGAAAATCGCCTGAATATGATGTTTCGGAGGAGCTCTGCCATTGCTGCGCTGCAATTTAAACCTGATCCATCAAACGACTCTCACGCGCATGCGTACACGCGCTTTTGCTGCAAGGTTTGTTCGCCAAACACAAACACTATTTTCCCTGCTGTTTGATAAATTGCCAAAGCACAGTTTTATGTTTGGTGAATGAATATTTTTCATTTTTACTTCAGACCATCAGCTAAAATTAATAATGTGGATTTTTTTTTCGTTTAGGGCTTATTATTGTGAAGTCATTTGTTGAGTCAATATTTAATTGTCAGCGTCCACAATTATTTTATTTACAGTGTAATTTTGTTTTATATAATCTAATATTGAAATAATTAATGCAAAAATGTGATCAGATAAAAAAAACGTATTTGAAATTTGGTTGAATAAAGTTTGATTGCAACAAAATTTGATAAATATTGATTATAAAAAATGAATATATAAATAAAAGACAAAGTTTTATGTAGGTTTTCGTTTTTTTATTGTTTTGGGATCTAGATCTGGTTATGATAAAAAATAATAATAATAATTATCAGGATATCTGCTTACCCCAACTGATTTTAATCATATTTAACTGAAAGTGTTAATGTTTCTGTATTACACATTTTGTTTAGTTCACACTATATTTACTTATTTATAATGTAAAAATGACACAATGTGTAATAGAGAAGCAATAGAGAAGAACTCCTCTACTGCTCTGATTGACTTTCTGCTGATCAAGTGTTGTTTACATTTAAATGACTCCAATATTCTGTCACCAAGGCAACCTGAGTTTACACTGAAATCAACACATCTCTCTGACTCTGATCACTTGAGCTCTTTCAACTCTTCACTTTGACAAGTTTCATCAGATTGTCTGATTTGGAAAGTTGATATTCATGGAGCAGCGGCGCCTCAGACGAACCAGGAGTCTTCCAGCACACCTGAAGGACTTCCTGCTGGAGGGTGTCCCGTCTGTTCAGGATCCTGCAGCTGTGATCAGGTTGGATCATACTTACAGCTGTATCTCTTCCCCAGGTCTGAAGGAACATCACCTGAAGAACGCAGCTGTCCTTCCCCAAGTCCGTCCAGCATCCTCAGTGCCTTCAGTGGACGTGGGACAGCAGGAGGAGCCACTCTCTATCCATGGCTACAGCGTTCAGGCCTACCAGGACATCTACCGCTCTGTGGTCGAGCCCATGATCAAGAGTCGTCCCTACAGCCTTCAGCTGGGCCTGGAGATCAAGCAGCGGCTGTGGGAGGCACTCAGGTGTCCTGTGATGGAGGAGACGGTGCAGGCTGATGGACGAATCCTCATTACAGAAGGCAGATGTGGAGCCAGACCAAACAGCATGGCTCCTCGAGTCCATGTGGACATCAGTGGAGAGCCACTGCCTGAGAAGCCCAGCAGAAAGAGGGCCAAACGCTGAGTCTTCACAGTGTCCCAAACCACACTGCAGGCCTGCGTATGTATATAGTGTACATAGTTGTAGAGCAAGTTCACAGTAAGTTTCCTTTTGCATGTTTTGTTTCATCAACTGGTTGTTTTTATTGATTCTTGGTGTTGTTGACTTGAAGTTCTTGGTTTGCTCGGTGGTCTTCAGGATGTTTCAGGTGGTTTTCTGCACGCTTGTCAAGGTTTTCTGAGCGGTTGTTCTCGTGTTGCTGGTCGGTCGCTGGACTCTTCTGAGAGTTTCGATGCGTTTAGTGGTTTGCGGTGTCTGTTAGGTTAGGGTAGGTTAGGTTAGGGTCCCTCACGTGGTTTGCAGCTTGACGTGCTGTGAGGGCTTGTGTGCATCAGTGATGCTGAGAGCTTCGCCACTGGTACTTCACAGATACCGGTAGGGTCACCCATAGTGGACTGGTCTCAGCGGAGATGCCCGACTAAGACAAACCAGCTGATTCTGGACAGCAGATTCACATCAGAATCACCTGAAGATGTGGAAGTCGCAGGATTCGTGGAAGCAACCATTCTAAATAAATGAATCAATTAATAAATTTGTTATTTAATACATATAAAAGAGGCTGCAATTCTTTTCTTTTTCCTCTATTATGTTGATTTTTATCAAGTTATAATTAATAAATAAAAGTAACAATTCTGGAATTATTATTACCCTTTTAACCTGATTTTCAAAACAACCCACCACTAATTACACTATTAAAACTATAATAAAACTATAATAAAATAAGCCATAATAATAATGATCATAATAAAAAACATACAATAATAAAACAAATATTTAAATAATTTATTCAATTTTTTGATAGAATAATATTTACAATATGTTATAAATATAAATTCTAATTATTTACACACTGTAAAAAATGAATAAATATAATATTTATTTAAATATAATTTACTCCCCAAACTACATTTTCTAGTGACTGGTCACATCTAAATTCAATTGTGGCAACAGCCTGTCAACATTGGCTCAATGAGAAATAATGTGTTGAGCCAATAAAAAAACCATCAAGTCTGCCAAATCATGTTATTGGCCCAATTGAATGTTTTAGATTGTGTTCAACAAGCTTTTTTGGTTTCACCTAATTTAAAATTGTATATTGGTTAATTGTATATTGGTAAACAATGCTAAAGCAACTTTACTGAATTGTTTATTCCTCGTTGTCCCAAAAGAAAATGAATAATAGAATATAGAAAATCATAATACACTAAACACTGCCACATTTATTTATTTATTTATTTATTTTTATTAAAGAGACACTATTGTAAAAGTCCTTTAGAATAACAAATACATTACACATTTCAACAAAGTATACCGTATAAATTCTAGCATTTTATTTCTCCTAATATTGACCTCATTCTTTAAGGCGGAAGTGCCCTCGTTTTTCCGATTTGTTTTCGAACATCTGATTCAGTGCCCTATGGGAGAAATGACTAGGAATATTAAACAGCGGAAAACAGACAAACTACTTGCTCTACAAACTAGTGTGTTTATGACTCTACAGACAAAGCAGAATAATATATTAAGAAAATATCAGTTTACAACATCAAGCATCAAAACAAACAGTTTTTAACGTCTCAAAATCAAAGGAAGTGAATGAGAGCGGAAATCTCCAGCCAAAAAGATTCAAACGGCTGCGCCTGCTCGTACGTGAGGAATAAGGTCAATACATAGAGCTGAAGTGTACTTAATATATATCCCAAATATCTGCAAAAATATAAAAAATAAAAATAAAAAACAGCATAAAATGTGAGTATTTTTGTGAGGTTACTTTAACCATTGTTTAGTGTTGTCACCTGAATACTTTCATTCTACAAAAGATAATCTGAACTTATGAAATCACATTTTTGATGAATGGTTAAACCCATTCATTAACATTACACATCTAATATATTTGCATATAAACAATGAACGGTTCATTCCGCTGTGGCTCCCCCTGATAAACAGGGGACTAAGCTAAAGGAAAATTAAAAAATGAATATTAAAATCGTCAAAAGCACCATCAAATCTAAACAATGGGTTACTTTACCCAGTTGACACAGATGATTCCAGAACAGAAAAAAACTCACAAAAGTTTCAAGAAAAGTAAAAAAAAAATCTTCAAGAGGAACTTCAAGCACATAAAGCTGCATCTGTTTCAAATATTTACCATGTAAACCTATTTAGTCATTGTATTCCAGGTTGAGTAGATACTATAATCCAAAAGCACAAACGATGCATTGATAAAGCCTCCTATTGTCGAGCACCATCTCCTCTTCCAGGACAGCAGACATTCAGCACAGTTGACAGGGCTCTTAAACTTCATCATGCTCCTGATGCTAACTGTTTCAAGGATTCCCATCTTCATTGTAGCTGTGTGGTTTTCCAATGGCTCTGTATGTTAGAAATATAAAACGGCAATGTCAATATTAAGCCTATATCAAATACATATTCAAATGTCACCATAATACTGTGTCATTTTCAAAAACACCATTCCTGTTGGATCACAAAATGTAATTTTACAATAACAGAATGTGGATGTTCACATATTTATTAGCATAGTAACAATACAGTAATGAATAATTTCCATACTGTGAGAATGCTATGTGGTAAATTGCACATTCATATGTAAAATGTCACTTTGGCCAGGCACCTGTTTGTTTACAGCAATAGTTCTAAATATCATTTACAGTGAGTAAATAACAGCAGAAGACAAAAAACAGGTTTTCTTTCACACAAAACTGAAAAATCTGCCGTAATTTACTCTCCCTTCCTTTATTCCAGACCTGTTTTTCTTTCTATCTTCTGTAAAGAAAATATTTTAAAGAAAGCTGGAAACCTGTAACCATTGACTTCCATAGTATTTGTTTTTCCTACTATGGAAATAAATGGTTACAGGTTTCAGCTTTTTTCTAAATATGGCATTTAGTGTTCAACAGAAGAAAGAAACTTACAAAAGTTTGAAACCACATGTGTCTGAGTAAATAGTACAATTTGATTTGGGGGTGAACTGTCCCTTTAAGAACAACTCCAAATCAATGTTTAATATTTTCAAGTTGAAATCAATAAGGCAGGCTTGTGTTTTACATAATATCTTGTTTTATAGAAAATAAATAAGGCTACAGTAGAACTGACAACCGGTAACATATAACTAGCCAGAGCAATGTCTGTAATTAACGTTAACGTGTTGTGGATTTGTGGTGAAAACCTAGGCGAGCATGGGGAGAACATGTAAACTCCACACAGAAATGCCAAGTGACCCTGCATAGATTTGCTTATTTCTCCCTTTATTTGTGTCTTTTCTTTCTTCTTTATTGTGTTTGCAGGTGTGGTCCAGCATAGCTTAGTCAAGGACGACAAGAGGTACAACGTTTAAAAAGAAATTAAGAATGTCCCCAGGCCTCACCGGCTGTAATTGGGTCAGAATTTTCATGGCTGAATCTTGATTGCCGACAGATATCACTTATTTTTGTCACTTTGGATGAGCTTGAATTTGTGCAGCCAATGCAGAAACCAGGTAACGTAAACGTCTGACCGCGCCGACTGTGTTTTATACAGGTGGCAGGACCACGGTTTCTCCTCGAGACCTCGACGGTGGCCCCCATTTTCAG